>NC_079431.1:2972557-3100057 GCF_026213295.1 Gadus chalcogrammus
CATAACAAATTATGGAAAAAGGACTATGTTAGGTAGAATAACAACTTCAAATAAATATGTACATAAGTATACATATATGTATATAAGTATGTCGTTGCATGTGGCATTTGATATCTATATCACTAATAAGCCAAGATATGAGTCACATTCTCACCAGCACGTCCTGCTGCGTCTACGAGGGTGACCCCTAGTGGTGACACGACGCAATGTCACCCCCTCATACACCCCATCGAGGCCATCCCTGGTGAACCAGAATGCACGCAGATTCCCCAGATAGCAGTCACTGCACAGATCACAGATACAGCGACTCCATAATGTCAAGTCAAATGCAAACCCTCCCCCAAACCCAAACACAGACATGCCTCCTCGAATCTGCCCCTGAAGAACGGGTGCAGTTGCAGTTATCACTCTCACGTCTAACCTTCAGAGCTTCCCCTGCTCGATAAGCGGAAGCCTGGAGCCTCGTAGCTCTTATCTGATGAGATCATCTGCAGGATTCATCTAGCGCCATACGGAAGTTACACCTCCAACTTCCAGGAATAATCAACATAGAGAGTCGAGTGAGACTTACGATGAGTTCGTAAAGGAACGGCCCGGATGCTTTTTTGTGCAGAAATTAAAACATATTGAAATAAAAAAAATCTGTAAACACATAATATGGCTAATTGGCTAATTAACCCTGACCCAACTTCCAATACACACCATTTTGAGCCGATGATTAAAAGGTCCCTAACCTGAATGTGGTTTCTCGCCAAAGAGAAGCGGAACAAATGGATGACAAAAGGGCAGAAGATCTTTGTCGCCTCTCAGCACCTCCGAGTACAACAGTAAAGTTTTCTTTAAAAATGAGCGTTTATTTAGTTCTGGGGCCTGGGTTGTGTAGCAGGGGGTAGATAAAGACCTTGTGTGCATTCCTTCGGATCCAAGTTTATAATAAGCACCGTAAGATATCTCTCTCTCTCTCCCCCCGCACTAAGGTGTCCATTGTGTGATTCTCTGGTCCTCTAATTCCACCATAACGGGACGCAGGCATTAACAGTCTCCTCGAAAATAAAGGGGAGCGAATCACACAATGCTGCTTAGATAGGAAAATAATGAAACAGGAAGTGGGTGAATCTGACGGTCTTAGCTTCCCCATTAGCTTCGCGACTAAGTCCAGTGACCAGGCGGCCTCATCCACGGCTAATGACGAGCACATTACCGCCGCCGTCACTTAGCCTTCTGAAAAGGAGCGGGAAAACGGCCTATTGTGTTTTCTAAATACACTTTCTTCATCCCGCCCCCGCCCCCACTCTGCGGGGGGGTATTTAGAAACCCTTATCGCCCCGAAAATATAATATCCCACCGTGCCGCCGCGGTCGCGGGCTAGCGGTGCGCGGCGGAGGGGGAACCAAGACGAACGGCTTAGCGGGAAAATAAAAACAGAGCGAGCGCTTAGCCTCTCGGGAGATAACGTGGGGGGGTGGGGGGGGGGGGCAGATTTATCCCCACGCGGCGGCGGAGAAGGAGAGACAGGCTCGGAGCGGGGGGAGGAGAGCCAGGAAGAGACCTGCAGGAGGAGGTCTGATTAACGCGAGCCCACTCGCTACCTGGATGTCTGCTGGAGGCTTTAGCCGCCGCCGGGAGATACCAACCGACGACACGCAAACAATACAGCGCACGAGGAGGGGTGGGGGGGGGAGGGGGGGGGTTTGAGTCAGCGATAGTGGGAGGAAAGGGGAGGAGGGGGCAGGGTTAGGAAAAGTTTGGCTGAGCGATGGAGATGAATGGAGATGGATGGAGGAACAGAGATGATGACACTTACACTTACGGGTGGAGTTCGATGGAGGCGGGGAGATGGGTACAGGTGGATGGAGGATGGATGGAAATGGAGGTTATAAAGATGATTAGAGATGGATGAGCAGTGGCGGATCTTCCATTAGGCAAACCTAGGCAAGTGCCTAGGGCCCCCAACCAAAAAAAAAAAAAAAAAAACTGAAAAAAAAAATATATATATCTGAAACTGATTTTACTGTGGAGAGTTGAGTGGCAGTGCACTATGGGTTTATTGCGATTCTAAGAGTATTGGGATGGTTATTTGTTTTGTGTACGTGTTTCAAAAATGAGGGCCCCATGTCTATATTTTGCCTAGGGCCCCAAAATGGCTAGATCCGCCCCTGTGGATGAGGTAGAGATGATTAGAGATGGCTGGAGATGAATGGAGATAGAGAGATAATTAGAGATAGATGCAGTTGGATGGAGATAGAGAGATGATGAGAGACGGAAGGAGATGGAGAGGGGATAGAAGGGATGGGGTTGATGGAGCTGATAGAGATGGAGAGATGGTGACGGAGGCGGGATGTTGCTGTGCTCTCCTACCCGTCTTGGTGAGCGGGCTGGAGAAGAGCTGCTGGAGGAGCTTGTTCTCCGAGGTTCGCAGCACCAGGACGATGTCCGCAGGCAGCGTGTCTCGGTTCTTCTCCAAGAAGCCGGCGACACTGTACAACACCTGGCGACACAGAACCAGGAAGAAGATGATTCTGTAGAACACCTAGCGACAGAACCAGGATGAAGATGAGTCTGAACAACACCTAGCGACACAGAACCAGGAAGAAGATGAGTCTGAACAACACCTAGCGACAGAACCAGGATGAAGATGATTCTGAACAACACCTAGCGACACAGAACCAGGAAGAAGATGATTCTGAACAACACCTAGCAACAGAACCAGGATGAAGATGAGTCTGAACAACACCTAGCGACACAGAACCAGGATGAAGATGAGTCTGAACAACACCAAGCCACACAGAACCAGGATGGAGCAGACGTCCTAAGACCCACTTTAAAACGATGAAGGATGTTGGGAATTTTGGAAAATGACCTATTCTTTAGGAATATCTCTTCTTCTTAGAGCTGAAGTATTAGCATTTAAAAGCATGTGCATTACCTTCCCTGCATAATGCTGAATTCCAAAGCACAGCTCCACACGTTTTGGCCTCCAGAAATACTTGTAGCGTAAGTTGTCCTCAAATTTATCTGTAGAAGAAAATACACAAAGACAGCTTAAAAGGGTAGATATTAAAGCTTTCATGAAATGCTGAAAGATTTTCAGGAAAATATATAATGTAACGTTGAGAAATGAAAACACAAAATGCTGTTGTCCTTCTCACAATCATCTTCCACTCATTTCCACATTTCTGCATAAGCATTTGTGTGAAACACCCACATTTTTGTGTAAAATGGCTGAGGTTCCTGAACCCCCCCTGCAGGTAATCAAGTACTATCTTATTAACAATGCAAAACTACTGCAAAACCCAGCATCTGTGGTCTGATCTTTGGCCTAGTGGGGGGTCCGGTATGGGTTCTAACCTACGCGGGTCTGGTCCGTGACCTGGTGTAGGGTCTATTGGGGGTCTTACCTACCAGGGTCTGGTCTTCGGCCTTGTGGGGGTCTATTGGGGGTCTTACCTACGAGGGTCTGGTCTGTGGTCTAACGGGGGTCTGATGGGGGGTCTAACCCACGAGGGTCTGCTCGGTGGGGGTCTATCCTACCAGGGTCTGGTCCGTGGCCTGGGGGGGGTCTGATGGGGGGTCTTACCCACGAGGGTCTGGTCCGTGGCCTGGGGGAATCGGCTCTCCTCGTCCAGCAGTGACAGCAGGCCCATGGGCTTCTGGAGGAACATGTCCAGGATGGGCCGGTTGTCTTCGTACTCCACCAGGCTTGCGTCCACGCCCTCACTCTGGTACTCCATCTACAGCGGGGGGGGGGGGGGGGGGGAGGACGTACCACAGATATCAACCTCCGCCTCCGGGGAACGACCTCGTTACACGATCTGGGATGGAGTCGGGAATGTTTTTGTTTTTTTGCGTGGCACAACAAACCCACCCCCCCCCCCCCCAGAAACATTCCTCAGCTCGGAGAGGAATGCCACAGTTTGCCGTTCTTACAGAATCTCTCAGTGAATTCATGACGAATGGCCCGAAAACCCTCTCTCCCAAATAATAACAAATCGAGTCAACCAATTAATTCATAATGTAGTTCAATTTGCAAAATAACCCGCAAGCCAAATCAACGTCGTTGCATCTGCTTAATCCAGATCAAAAAGTTTCCTTTAAATAGATATTTATCTGTCAAATAGGAACCAATGGAATTAAACTGCCGTAATGAACCGATGAGTCTTAATGAACGTGTGGGGACGGTGTGTGGATCTCTGTGGCCCCGGAGTCAGAGCTCACCACGTTCAGGGAGGTGACGTCTCGACTGTATGAGGGCCTCAGCCCGTCAGAGGGGCGTGGCACGCTCGGCAATACAGTGGAACGAGAGGGCCGCAATAACAGCACAACTGCAGAAGGTTTCTTGAATGTAGAGAAATCTTCGCCAGTTATCCTGTTGTTTATTTTAATATTAATAATCAACAATTCATGATGTTAATTATTTTTTTCTCCTTTCTTTCAAAACTGTTTTTAATAAAATGGATGCTAAAAGTGTTCTGGACATTAGTAGTCTACCTTAATGGTGTTCTTTGTTTTCATTGAACATAACCTATTCTAGGCTTCAAATTCATTACATTCATAAAATAATAAAGAAATTCTGGAATAAGGCAGATATATTAATTCATAAGACACTCAATTATTAACACATAACCCAAACACAATATTGTATTCAAGTACATTTTGGTTTAACTCTGCCCTGAGCGATCAGCTAGCAATACAAATATACATAAAAAATATCTATATCTGGCCACCGCAGAAATAAATATTAAATGTTCTGTCACAGCTTTTCGTTTTTTTTTAACTTTCCTCCCTCAAAACCCCCTCGCCTCAAAGCCCCCTCCACGGAAATTTGAAAACAAAGATGGCGTCCGCGCTCCCCTTCACCTGTTCCAGAGCGAAGATGTGCTGATTAAAGTAGAACTGGATCTGCTCGTTAGCGATGTTGATGCACAGCTGCTCGAAGGAGTTCCTCTTGAAGTTCTCGAAGCCGAAGATGTCCAGGATTCCCACGTTCATTCCGCTCTCCGCAGCACTTCAAAGACCGAGGGGGGGGGGGGGGGGGGGGGAACGGGAATGGGGACGAAAGGGGGACAAACAACACAAACTTATTCTTCCACGCAACACAGTGCGCGCTCGAATCCCCCTGGCGACCACATGAATAGATCAACATTTTTATGATAATCCAAAGTTATACAACCCAAATACAGCGCGTCGCCACGGCGACGCACGACGCCGGCCTCATCTTAAGGAGGAGATAAAAAACATCAGGGCCTCCTCTGAACACCATTAATCTCCATATCTCTCTTTCTGTTTCTTCTGCTTAACATAAAGTCCTCCGCAGCGAGGAGGAGGAGGAGGAGGAGGAGGAGGAGGAGGTCGACGCCGGCCCGGAGTGCGATACGGCACGGACGTGTTCCGCGAGCCGCATTACCCGGTGGTTACACGTCCGGCGTGTAGGGGTGACCTCAGGCCCCCCCCGCTGGTTATTAGTGGCAATAAGAACAACTGTCGGTATGCCCGGGACGCGCCCCCCCTCCAACGCCGTGTGAAGAGACTCGTGTCTGACACTCTCACTCACATTGACTGCGCGGTTTTCCGTGCGGATCAATGCACCACCTCTCTACAGTCTCTCTGAAGTCTTTTTAATCATCTGATCATTATTTCCGCGGCACGCAACGGTACGGCACCCCCCCCCCCCCCCCCCCCCCCCCCCCCCCGACATATCAAAAATTCATCACTTCTTCTCCTTTTCTCTCTGTCCGCCCGCCTGTCTGTGTGTCCGATGGCATTCCACTACGAGGCTTCACCTCAGCAACACTTTGGAGTTTGTCTTTTTACCTCGTCCCGGACATCCACACACACACACACACACACACACACACACGCACACACACACACACACACACACACACACACACACACGCATACACACGCACACACACACAAAGGTCATGGAGACTTTTGTACGGAGATCGTTGATGGTCAAGACACAACTACAGAAAGAGAGGGAGAGAGAGAGAGAAAGTGCCAGACCCACTCGAGACGTTTCTACCTCCCGATGATTCGAAGCCTACACCATTTAGGACAGGGTCACGGC
This sequence comes from Gadus chalcogrammus, assembly GCF_026213295.1. Lineage (NCBI taxonomy): Eukaryota > Metazoa > Chordata > Actinopteri > Gadiformes > Gadidae > Gadus > Gadus chalcogrammus. The sequence continues at coordinate 2,978,628 of NC_079431.1, forward strand.
CCATCAGACAGAGAGAGAGATAGGGAACAGGGGAAAGCGATAGAAACAGAGACAGACAAAGACAGAGTGAGAGTAAGACAGAGAGAGAGAGAGAGCTAGAGAGAGTGAGACGGAGAGAGAGAGAGAGCTAGAGAGAGAGTGAGACGGAGAGAGAGAGAGAGCTAGAGAGAGAGTGAGACGGAGAGAGAGAGAGAGTGAGACGGAGAGAGAGAGAGAGCTACAGAGAGAGAGAGAGAAATCTAGAGTTTGAGATACACAGAGAGAGACACAGATAAAGAGATAAAGAGAGACAGATATAATGAGAGACAGAGCTACAGAGAGAGAGTGATAAAGAGAGACAGAGCTTCAGAGAGAGAGAGTGATAAAGAGAGACAGAGCTACAGAGAGAGAGTGATAAAGAGAGACAGAGCTACAGAGAGAGAGTGATAAAGAGAGACAGAGCTACAGAGAGACAGATATAAAGAGAGACAGAGCTCCAGAGAGAGAGTGATAAAGAGAGACAGAGCTTCAGATAGAGTGTGATAAAGAGAGACAGAGCTACAGAGAGAGAGTGATAAAGAGAGACAGAGCTACAGAGAGAGTGATAAAGAGAGACAGAGCTACAGAGAGAGACAGCGATAAAGAGAGAGACAGCGATAAAGAGAGACAGAGCTTCAGAGAGAGTGTGATAAAGAGAGACAGAGCTCCAGAGAGAGAGTGATAAAGAGAGACAGAGCTTCAGATAGAGTGTGATAAAGAGAGACAGAGCTACAGAGAGAGTGATAAAGAGAGACAGAGCTACAGAGAGAGACAGCGATAAAGAGAGAGACAGCGATAAAGAGAGACAGAGCTTCAGAGAGAGTGTGATAAAGAGAGACAGAGCTACAGAGAGAGAGTGATAAAGAGAGACAGAGCCACAGAGCGCGCTCTGGCGTGGGCCCTCACCAGATGTTCATGTCGGGCTGCAGCAGGGCGTTGATGCGGTTGACGATCCAGCTGAAGAGGCGTCCGTACAGCGCCTTGGACATGGCGTCCCTCACGTCCGTGGCCTTGTCCACCGTGTTGGTGCGGATGATGGTCTCCCCACGCGTCACCACGCAGTGGGAGGTCAGCGCCTCCTGCAGCTCCTCGTGGCCGATGCTCAGTAGGGAGGCCGCTGAGGGAAGAGGAGGAGAGGGAGGAGGAGGAAGAGGAGGAGGAGGAGGAGGAGGAGAGGAGAAGGAAGAGGAGGAGGAGGAGGAGGAGGAGGAGGAGGAGGAGGAGGAGGAGGAGGAAGAAGAGGAGGAGGAGGAGGAGGAGGAGGAAGAGGAGGAGGAGGAGGAGGAGAGGGAGGAGGCGACGGAGATGGTGGAGAAGGAGGTGGAGAAGGAGGTACAGCAGGGTTTCAGTCAGCAGTCTCAAGCTCCAGAAGCACATTTTACCACGGGTCGCTCCGACCGAGGGGGTGACTAAGGTATGTCCTACTGGCTGGAGGTTGCTTTCCAGGAATTAGTCAGATCCCGTGTATTTCCAGAGAACCGAGTTACAACTGACAGAAAGTGCTTTACCTTTGATTCTTTCGTTTATTCGGTTGGTAACTGTAGTATAATCACAATATTAAACAGTGATAATAAAAGCTCTGCGTAACCAGTGATTATTCTCGAGTTGTGGTGCGGACCAATAGGAGGGCTTGAATCCTGGTGAAGTAGTACCAAGATGGCAGTTTGGAATTTCACCTGACATCGTGTAAAACTCTCCTATTGGCCTCATTACCCTCGGCCGATTAGAGCGGTTTATACTATTATACACACAAACTGTGATAGCGAACACACACACGTCCAGCAACGTGTGTAGACGCGATAACATAAATAAGTAATCCATGTCGAGTTGAATAATTAATGATTCAAGCAGTCATCACATACACATAGACTAGTACAACTGTATAACATGGAAGTGAATCCATGTTGCCCTTCGACTGGGTACCATAAGACCGGTCTAAGAGGTGTTTGGTCCCTACTGGGCCCCCGTAGCTCACCGTTCTCAAGGGCCTCCGAGTTGGGAACCTCGCTCTTGTCCGTCTGGTGCTGGGAGGTGATGGCGGCAAATTCAATGTTCCCGGTGATCAAAATGGCGGACAGGATTCTGTACACAGAGGTGACCTCCTAGGGAAGACCAGAAACGGTGATAGGGAGAAATGTAGAAGAGTGTGTTTAGATGAGCTTTAACTCCATCTCATACAAAAAGGGTTTATCTGTATCAAATACAACATAAATAAGTTCATTGTTCTATATCGTGACCCTCGTAGCATAATTGCCTAAGTCATATTTTAAGGTTGCATTTATCTTGTATTTAGCGTCAAAAATGGCTATGTCAAATAGATGACTATAGATTAAGACAGATAGTGATTATGGAATGTAAAATGCGCTCTGATTGGTTTAGGGTACAGCCAATGAGGTACAGTGAATCAGCAGCGCTACGAGAGTAGAGTTAAGTTAGCTATCAGAATTTGGCCAAAATATGACTAGTGTTCTGAGCGATATTTGTCTATATTTATCATTTTTAAACATGTTTTTCATTTTAGAGGAGATACATTTCCAAAACTGATTCGTAAATAAATGAAGACAAGAACACTCAAACATAACCCCCCCCCCCCCCTCACCTCCTCGGTGAAGCCGATGATTCGGAAGCAGTCCTGGATCTCGTCGAACTGCTCCTTGTACAGTTTGCTGGTCACGATGTCGTGCATCACCTTGCAGTGCTGACTGTTAATGTATCTGCAGGGACAGAGCGTAGCGCTGGGTGACAGATCTCAGTCCTGGGAACGAGGAGCGGGAGGGACACCACGTACCTGGGAGGCGTCTTGTCCGGTAACCGGTAATTCTTCAGTTTGTCTTGGTGGTACAGGCCCGCGTAGAAGTAATAGAAGATGTGGAAATTCTTCTCCCCCCTGTTTGGGAGGAAAACAACACAAACACACGCAGAGACCATCAGTCACCTGACAGGGTGAGTGACGACCGGGGTTCGGGGGGGGGGGGGGGGGGGGGGGTTCGGTACGTAGGGGTGGGACCAAAATATAGATACGCCGATATCTTTGTCCTTATTCGAATCGATAATCTGTTGGAAAATAAGCAATATATAATTATATTTTTTTGGGGGGGGAATTTCTTTAGCATTTTTATGCTTTATTCATGAAGAGTTAGACAGGAAATGTCGCCCCAAATATCGATACGTTCATTAATAAAAATAAGGCGCTCAAAACAGATTTCCCTGCACCTCAAGGTGGCGCTCAACACATGAATGAAGGAAACTTGAGCGGAAGTTAACGAACCAAAGATAAGTCCCGGAAAAACTCAGTTTGGACCGTGAATAAAGACCGAAATCCAGCACTTTATCTTTCAGTGATTTTCTACTCATCGTCAGGCATGAAACCTGATGTATCGTTACAGGATTGTCGAACAATATATTGATTATTGCAGAATCGCAGTGTCGTGATATTATCGTTATCGCGGGACACGTATCGCGTATCATATGGTGAGGTACCCCGTGATTCCCCCCCCCCCCCCCCCCACAGTGAGACGTACGCGGCCTGCTTGATGACCCGGGACTTCTCCAGGAGGTACTCGGAGATCTTGGCACCCATGACGGCGCCGGTGGGCGTGAACTTCATCTCCAGGTACTTCCCGAAGCGGCTGGAGTTGTCGTTGATGGCGGTGCAGGCGTTCCCGAAGGCCTCCACCAGGGGGTTCACCTGCAGGATCTTCTCCCGGAGGGTCCGGTTGTTGGCCTAAGGGTCCCGGGAGGGACGGGGGTCGGAGGTAAGCGGTCCGTGGGGCACATGCCGTTGGGCTCGCACGCTTTTACTACACACTTTTATGATGTTTTGTATTGCATGTTATCATTTTGAATTGTTATTGACACATCGTTCCTTTTAAATCTTGCATTTTATATATACCAAGTATGTATTTATTTTTTGTAATTAGTATTTTATATTTTACATCAATATAATATTTATGTTATATTGTTTGATGATTGTGTAATTTAATACGACGGCTGAGACAAAGGTATCCCCTACAACGATAGATCGGTCAACAACATGTACAAACTTGCGTGCATAAAACACCATTTGTCCACATTAACGAGTGAAAGGCTGGGTCCTTACCTTCCCCAGGAAGGTGAGGTGCTGAACGATTAAGTGAGCGCTCTCCGTCTTCCCGGCTCCACTCTCCCCACTGATGATGATGCACTAAAACAAACGCACCCCACCGCTTTACACACAAGGGCGTCGCCAGACCATTCAGACGAGGACTCAGACATCACACTGATTTACACTTTTTTTTCTTAATCGCTTGACAGCACTAGTCTCCATCTTTGGCTCTGACAGCAGCAGAGTCAGAGCACCCCCCCCCCCCCCCCCAGATGGTTTCAGGGGGTGTGAAGCGGTCCTCTCCGTACCTGGTCCTTGCAGAAGGTTACCATTCCCTGGTAGGCTGCGTCGGCAGCGGCGAAGATGTGCGGGGGGTTGTCCACGCGCTTCACCCCGTGGTACAGCTTGGAGAACTGGGAACACACACACACAGAACGCACACACCAGGTAGGGCTTTCACTTTTGCCCAAAAATCATATTCGAAGTTTGTTTGTTTATTAATATTAATATTCGAATATATTCGAATATTTATTAATAATATTTTGACAATTAAATGCCTTCAGTAAGACCTGGATTGGGCTTCGTGAGGTTTTTTTTACCGGCGTTGCTATGGTTACCGGTCCTGCGTGTTCCAACGGTTTATTAGGTTTCTAATAAATCGCTGTCTAATCAATACTTCATTCACTTGCCTCTTCCGTGGTCATTACAATATTATGAATAGACTGCGTCGGGTTCTCCGACGTCCCCTGCCCTCTTGGCCTGCCATAACAGGTTCCAATATTAAGGGCTGCCTAATATTCGTTCGAATTTTGATTTATTTTTTGATATTCGAATTATATTCGAATGACGAAGTTCGGAGTCAAAGCCCTAACACCAGGGGAGCGGTCCTGTTGGGTGAGTACCAGGGGTGAATATATACCTGGGGTGAGTAGATACCTTGTGACGGTGGGGTGAGTAGCTGAGGTGAGTAGATGCTGAGGGCCAGTGGGGGAGAGTAAAAGTGGGGGAGTGTACCGGTAGGGGGGAGTACCTGGGGTGAGTAGATGCTGAGGGCCTGGAAGGGGTTGATGGCGATGAGGATGTCCCCGACGTAGGTGTAGATCTGCAGCTCGTTGTACCGCCGCTGCAGGTGGCTGATGATGGTCTCCTGCAGGCAGGGGGGAGGGAGGAGGGAGAGAGGAGGGAGAGGGGGGAGGGGAGGGGGGAGAGAGGAGGAGAGGGGGGAGGAGGGAGGGGGAGGGAGGAGGGAGGAGGGACAGAAGGCCCAGGCGGCGTGAGCTCAGGCCTGCAAACCACCCCGGGTTTAGGGGCTCTGGGGTAACATGGGGCTGGGGAGCCCGCACACGCACACACACACACACACACACACACACACACACACACACACACACACGCCCACCTCGTCCAGGTACTCCAGGTTGACCAGGTCGTCGTCGGGGGCGCTCTCTATGATCAGCGTTTTGCGGGTGTTGATCCTCTCATGCCTGCAGGAAGCCAGGCATACGTTGTTAGCATGCGTTGTTAGTGCAAGTGTTCAGCATAGCATACGTTGTTAGCATAGGTTGTTAGCACAAGTGTTCAGCATAGCATACGTTGTTAGCATATGTTGCTAGAATACATTTTTAGCTTAGCATACGTTGTTAGCATATGTTGCTATCATAATTTTTGTGTATAGCATCCTTTCTTAGCATATGTTGTTAGCATACGTTTTTACCATAGCATATGTTGTTTGAATATGTTGCTAGCAAGAATTCTTAGCATAGCACACACATTAGCCTGCACTGTTAGCACACTCCGATATCAAACGCCATAGCACACGCTGTTAGCATACACCGGTAGCAAAGGCCATTAGCATGCACCCTTAGCAGCCACGTTAGCATACAGTTATCAGCATACACTATTATATTAGCATATTTCATTAGCATACAATGTCAGCATACGCTGTTAGCATACGCCAACGCTAACACAGGAGGGCTCCCCACTGACTGATGAACATTAGCCCTCAGCGACCCAGAGGGGGGGCTTTGTTCAAACACCCCTTAAAATAAATGCCCCCCCCCCCCCCCCCCCCCCCCCCCCAAGGGACCTATCCACTATTATCACCCACTATAATTGCACTTCATGTGTTTTTGACCTGTCACTCTCCCCTGGGAGCGAGGGGGTGGTCAACACCGAGCCAGCTGTCTCTGGGGGAACCCCTCAACGAGAGGGTAATGGGAATGAGTGGTGATGATGATGATGATGATGATGATGGAGGTGGTGGAGGAGGAGGAGGAAGAGAAGAAGGGGGGGAGGAGGACAAGGACCAGAGGGAGATGGAGGAGGAGGAAGATGAAGACGAGGATGAGAAATTTGTGGTAGAGGCCGAGAAGGAGGAGGAGGAGGTGGTGGAGAAGGAAGAGGAGGAGGAGGAGGTAGTGGTGAAGAAGGAGGAGGACAAGGAAGAGAGGGAGATGGAGGAGGAGGACGAAGACGAGGAGGGGAAGGTGGTGGTGGAGGAGGAGAAGGAGGAGGAGTTGTCATTATGTGTCAGCTGCTATTTGATTGCTCTTTTTCGATAGAGTGTGTGTGTGTGTGTGTGTGTGTGTGTGTGTGTGTGTGTTGTGTGTTGTGGTGGTGTGTGTGTGTGTGTGTGTGTGTGTGTGTGTGTGTGTGTGTGTGTGTGTGTGTGTGTGTGTGCCGTTTTGAGGTCACCAATGCTAACCTGATCATTCTCATGGATATGAAGGGAAATGGGTTGAAGACCATGGAAAAAATATTCTGATCAATTATATGTATGGTATAGCATATATGGTACATATGGTACAAATGTTATGCACGGTAAGTATACCATATATGGTATATATGGTATGTATAGCAAATGTGGTATACTGTATATAGTATGTATGGTACACGTGGTATGCATTCCTATGAAGCACAAGAAAAAAAGAAATTGAAACTCTTTCAAAACTCCCACTTCTCCTCAGTTCTCCATATCTCCATTAACAATTGAATTGGAAGTGTTCATAATTCACACGAGGTGCGTATGTATCATATATATATTATAAATATCTATACATCTATCGCCCTGAATCCCCGACCAACGCAAGGAGCAGATCACAGAGTACTCAGGCTGCAGGTTACAAACCGACGCTCAGATCCGTTCTCTGCTCGTTTTCTAGTTCAGAAAGTGCCGCAGCGAAACACAAAGTCATGTCCTATCTGGGGAAAACCATCTCGGGTCTGAGCGCTACGTAGCTCCGCGGCGGCGCGGCGCTACCTTCGGCTAGCTAGCATCTTTAAAGTCGTCCTTTGTCTCCCCTCTTATCTGGACTCATTGTCTCCCCCATCGGAGAGGGCGAGAGACTTAGGGAGCCAGAGAGGGAGCGAGGAGAGAGAGGGGGGAGACACTCCCATCACCCTACAAGCTCTCTAATCCCATTATCCCACACACACACACACACACACACACACACCACACACACACACAACACACACACACACACACACACACACACACACACACACACACACACACACACCACAACACACAACCCACAATCACACACACACATGCATACAGAACACACAACACACACCACGCAACCACAAGCTACACACAAACAAATACCACACACACATACACACACACATATATATATATATATGTACATAAAATCATGAATAAAACATATACTTTATGCACGTGAAATGATCACAGAGGTATTAGTTGTATCAATATGTGATTTGTTGGAAAGCAATTAGAACGGCTGTTTCAATAAGCCTAATTGTTCAGAATTCAGACTGTACGCAACAATTTCACACTCATCAAGTGTAATTCTGTACAGTATTTTACTTCACGGCTAATTTAATCACGTTAATTCATTGGGCTCAAAGGTTTTAATGAAATGGATGCCACATCCGCCGGTGAATGGTATAATATTAATCTGGGGTCGGTCGGTACAATCACTCAGTAACAAATTAGCTGCTGCACCTCCCCAACATTCGCTTTAATCACATCAAGTGTAGTGTTCAGTAGCCCAGGCTCACTCCGGGGCTGACTCTAAAGCAGATCAAACCATGCCCCCTACTGGACATTACGTATATCTCTAGCTGCGTTTATCCCAAGCTCTGTGTCTGTGCTTTCACAGTGATGATGCCAATAAAGAGACTCAAACAAAAAATGACAACCACAAATGCAACCATAAACCAACAGCAATACCCACCACCACCACCACCACCACCACCACCTCTCCACAACACTAGCTCCACGCCACCCCCAACACCATCACCACCACCATCCCCTCCCTACACTAGCACCACCTCCACCAAAACAAACTCCACATCCACAATCACCACAACCACTAGCTCTAGCTACACCACCTTCAAAACCTCCACCATCACTCCTTCTACACTACCACCACTAAAAATAGGTTATGAATATGGAATAAATTGGTAAACAAAGTTATTTAAAAAAAAAAATCGAAGCATCAAGTATTTCAGGGCATCAGCAGTCCATTAAGTGCGTACATTTCTCAGGGAAAGGGACGGCAGCAGTACACAGTTTGTCAGTGGACAGTCCTTGGCGGACTGTGCTTTAGCCTTGTGGTCCCACCCTGAAGGCTGAGCAGCCTGTTGCCGGAGCAGAGGGGGTTAAACGTACTTGGTCTTGGTCTTGCAGCCCTGCTCCTGCTGGTCCAGGATCAGCGCCGCCAGCTGCGCCCCCAGCGCCGTGTCCTTCCCCTGGGCCTGCTTGATGAACGGGTGCTCCAGCAGGTGGCACACCGAGGGCCGCGCCTCGAAGTCCTTGATGAGGCACCTGCACACACACACAAGCACACACGCACACACACAAGCACACATGCACACACACACAGGTGCATACAAACACACAAACAGACACACACACACAAGCACACATGCACACACACACACACACACACACACACACACGTGCATACAAACACACAGACACACACACACACATGATGTGCATACAAACACAAACAGACACACACACAAACACACACGCACACACACACACACGCACACACACAGGTGCATACAAACACAAACAGACACACACACACACAGGTGCATACAAACACACACAAACAGGTGCATACACACACACACACAGACACGTGCACACACACACAAAGAGATTGAACAAGACGGATATTAAGACAGCACATTCACAGAACGTTAACCAAGGTCTGAAGTCAAACCTTAAAGTTAAAAACGAGATCTCCCCCACCCCTCGCCACAGAGCCACATAAACAACCTGAGGCGTCCCTGAGCTGCTCTGCACTCACCAGCGGGCGACCGGCTGCTGCCTGCTCATGGTGGAGTCTGGACCAGCGCCCGCTGCTCTCTGAGCACCCAGCCCGTTACCATGGCCCCCCGCGGCCAAACAAGGGCCGGCAGGAGCCCGTGACTTATGTGTGTGTGTGTGTGTGTGTGAGTGTGTGTGTGTGTGTGTGTGTGTGTGTGTGTGTGTGTGTGTGTGTGTGTGTGTGTGTGTGTGTGTGTGTGTGTGTGTGTGTGTCTGATTATGTGTGTGTGTCAGATTATGTGTGTGTGTCAGATTATGTGTGTGTGTATGTGAGTGTTTGTGTGTGTGTGAGTGTGATTGTGTGATTGTGTGTGTGTGTGTGTGTGTTTGTGTGTGTGTCTCTCTGTGGTGCAACACTGACCATGCAAGTGTATAGCACGTTTTAACACAAAGAAAAAAAACAGCAATGTGCTTAAAACAGACGCTATGACCCCTTGAAGCACAGTCACGCCCTAAAAACAACCTCTGTGCATTTTAAAACCCTTCTGGTGTCCGATGAAGGGTCAGCCAGTTCATCTCAGTGCTTAATTGGATGTAAAGTTCTTCAGCGCCATCCACCCCCGAGTCTCCAGACACGAGGACCGCAGTTGTGAGAAGGGAGGCTTTGTGTTTTTTTATGAGTTTGTTCAGCGACGAGAGCTAATTTGCAAAAGCATTAGTGTCAGGACATTAAGCAAGTGCTGCTTCCACTGGCGCGGAGGCTCTGGAGGTTCTGGAGGTCTGGAGCCCAGCGTCAGACCTCTGGAGGCTCAGTGGTGTGTCAGGGGAGGGGACTCCCACTCCCACTGTCTCTCTTAAACACACACACACACACACACACACACACACACACACACACACACACACACACACACACACACACACACACACACACACACACACACACACACACACACACACACACACACACACAAATACTCCCAAACATACACATGCACACACACTCTCAAACAAAGACACAATCACACTCACACACTCTCTCAAAAAAACGCACACACACACTCTCAAACATAGACACACAAACACACAAGCACACACTCTCAAACACACACACACTCACACACACTCTCTCAAACACACACGCTCTCTCAAACACACACTCATACAAACACACACAAACATACGTACACTTTCTCAAACATAGAAACACACACATACACACACACAATCTGTCCAACACACACGCATACACTCTCTCAAGCACACACTCTCTGGCACACAGACACACTCTCTTTCTGTCGGTCATTGTGAGGACCTAAACGGACCACATGTCTGCAGTGTGATAACACTGTCCTCTCTCCAAACACCCTGTTCAGGGGGGCTCTGTTAGAGCGCGTTATGTCGGATACATCATCAGCATCCCTGCATCACTGATCCAGGATCTGGAGCCGGTTCGGTCCCGTTTGAAATCGAACAAAACCAAATCATCCAAATCGCATAGAGTTCAATTTCTTAACACAATTGCGCTGGGTTCGAAGGTTGTGTAACCTCTTTGGCGTTGTGCGTGCGTATGCCGGACTCCTCGGCGGCCAATCAGAACCAGCCTTCGTTCAGTCCTTCACGACATTCACTTATGTCGAAAGGCTCCTGGTGAACTTTGACCCCTTTTCCTTCTCGGAAAATTATTGATCCTTTCTATTTATAAAACGCAATTCCTTCCTCGAGATCAAAAAGCCAGGAATCCGGAGCACAAATAAGGCTGGGTGTAATTTGTGGGTGGGGGCGCCCGCCCCTCTGTGGGGGAGACACCCCCGCAGTACGTAGGATAGGGGGAGATAGCCTATCTGCACATCGCAAGCCGCGGATAATTCAGCAGAACGAGATTTTCCGTTCCCCCTCGTGGCAGATTTACACAAATGAAAAGCAATGAAGAAAGCGATGGATAAGGATCTATCTGTGATATACCAGCTTCAGTTACAGCCCCCCCCCCCCCCCCCGCGCTTCCTCGATGGGCACGCTCACCCCCCCCCACCTCACACCCAAAGGGAGCGTTCAAAACACACAGAGGAATACTGATATGATAACCCTAACCCTATATTTTATAGCGCTTGCGAAAATAAGATAAACAAATAGTGTAGTAATGTTTCTGACTCCAGCGACGTGTCAGTCGGCTGAATAAAACACAAATAGTGCATAATTAACGGGAAAAATAAATGATAGAATTATATTTATCAATAATATATGCTATCGAATTATATAATTAAATAACCACATGCCGAAATATTCTAAAAACAAGAGTCATCGTGAGGGTTTGCCAGACAGTAAGGAATGACTCCTTGATCTAAGTGTCCTTTCCTAAAGGGGGTTCAGCCGGTTGGTGTGACTGGTCGTTGGTGTGTCCATGCCCCTAACCTGACCTCCATCAGGACCAAAGCCTGGAATCAGAAGGCTGCAGTTCTCAGGGGAGATGGCTTCAGGGAGGACACGCAAAGCAGTACGGTTGCATTATGTTACACTGAGTTAAGAGACGCATTTGGTTTCCTACTCACTGTCCGATGAAATGGCTGAAACTCCGGCACCACTGGGAGGGCTGACGCAACGTGGGCGATGGGTTTCTGGGGAATCACACACACGCGCGCACACACACACACACACACACACACACACACACACACACACACACACACACACACACACACACACACACACACACACACACACACACACACACACACACACACACACACACACACACACACAAAATTAAACCGGTTTGTCAAAAAAACTGAAACAACCGGCCTCACTTGATGCCGCTGACCTAACGATCGTGTCAGCGCGGGCCCCGGAGGCTTCCAGAACGTTCCTCTCTAAGTGATAGCGAGGGAGCTGATGAATGGCCGCAGCCAGGGGAGTCATGCCGTCAGGCTCCAGGGAGGGTTTGGGTGACGGTAGGGGTGTGGGTGGGTGGGTCGGTGGGGGGGGGGGGGGGGGGGGGGTGGGGGGGGGGGGGGGGTGGGGTGGGGGCGCTGGGCCAACGCCAGCTCTTATGGCAGTTGGAGGGCCGGGTGACAAATGGTAACGGGGGCCCTGTCTCCTCGCTGTCTGGCAGCTAGCGTGTGCCATTGGGGGCCAAAAGTTATGGGATCCGCTTGTAGCTCTGTCAGCGGCATTTATGGAGGCCATCGATAATGATGCTAACACCTTTCTGTTTTTAAAGGGCTTTTTACTGCGGGCGGACATCGAGAACCGCCAGAGAGCCAAGGCTGCCACTCTGCAGCCAGACACACAGACAGACAGACAGACAGACAGACAGAGAGACAGAGAGAGACAGACAGAGACAGAGAGAGTCAGAGACAGAGACAGAGACAGAGAGCGAGAGAGACACAGAGACACAGATAGACAGACAGACAGATAGATAGAAAGACAGAGAGAGACAGTTAGACAGACATACAGAGAGAGACGATCATTGGGTACAACAAGTTCTGAACAGCGATTAAAAGATGGAACTCAGTTCTGTCCGATACACATATACGAACAAGTCTTTGTTACTACGTAGGGAATGCATTTGTACAAATAGAAAAAAAAAGAAAACAGAAGAAAAGAATGAACTCATTTAAATATGATCTCCTGTACAACATTTGTTTCACTGCAAAAAGATCCAAGGTTTTGAACCACACACACATGCGCGCAAAAAAAAAGAAAAGACAACCTATTAAATGTCTTCATATCAGGTTTACAAAATAAATCAGCCATTTTCCGCCAGCCTAAGTTGTGTGCTGCGTCGGTTGATGTGATTCAGAGCGGCAGTCCTTTCTGAAGTGCAGATCAAAGCGGCTGCCTGTCTCCCAGAAGCCTTTGCAGCGAGCCCGAAGGGTGCAGGGCTACATTACAGAGTCAATAATACGCAGGCACCCTGCTGGTGATAATGTCAAGTGCGCTCATTGTGCGCGTTGCTTTTTTTTTCACCTTCTTTTCATATTTGTGAGAGTGCTGGCTCATGTTGTAAACACAAAATGGCTTACGGGAGATAGTGGTCGGCGCGGCAACGCTGACTGCCAGACGCACGTCAAAGTGGATCGAGGCGGAAAAAAGGGGAAATCGCAGAGGTGTCAACCGCGCTTGAAAAGCTGCTGCTAAGCCGGGGAGAAAGACAAAAATTGTGCACGTTTGTGGTATTACTATGATTTGGGGGGTTTTGGGGGGGCGGGGAGGGGGGGGATGGCAAAGCTTCTAATACCTCAGATTCTGGTAAGAGGAGCAGAGAACTTCCTGATATCTCATGTAAGCGACCTGCGAGGTGGAGTGGTTTAGGTAGGCAGTCGCTCCTCCTGTGTTGGGGCTTCTACTACACGGCCTGCCAACATTCACCCATTCATGCACTCATTCACACACCGACGGCGGTGTCAACCACGCAAAGGGACGACTGGCTCGTCGGGAGCAGTCAGGGTGAGGCGTCTCGCTCAGGGACACCCAAAAACACTCGGCTAGGAGGAGCGAACCAGCAACCTTCCGGTTACCAGCCACCCCGCTCTACCTCCTGAGCCACATGCCGCCCCAGTGAGTTCAACACCAGGACTGTGTGTTGAAGAACAGCCATGGTGCAACGTCTAGGGCTTGGTAAGGTCTTTGGAAAGCTATCCTTTCACTTAATAATAGTACTTAGCATTGTGTAGCATCTTATCCTAGCTATCTTAGTTGTGTATGGGGAATGGGTTAACCTAACACTTGTGTTTGTTACTTGGTCCTATGAACATCCTTTCTGTACCGACAGATATATTGTTTCTCTTTCGTAAGTAGCTTAAATTCCGTAGATGTAAATGTAAATATCCTACTCTTATTCAGTGATGTGTATGATGTATGTGTTGTTTCGCCATTGATCATTTTTCAAGCCAAGACCAAGCTTGTGCTGACCAATCGGCAGGCAGTAGATCAGGGATGGGAAGGCCTTCAGAGAGACTCTTAGAAGTGGAATATAGAGTAGCAGAATAAAGACTTCAGCTAACAGAGCGTCTGCTTAACATGTGGACTCATCCATCATCGCAGTGAGAACACCAGCTCATCCTCATCACGCACGCACGCACGCACGCACGCACGCACGCACGCACGCACGCACGCACGCACGCACACACACACACACACACACACACACACACACACACACACACACACACACACACACACACACACACACACACACACACACACACACACACACACACACACACACACACACTCAAATACACACAAGCAAATGCACACACACACACATACAAATTGCACAAACACACACACACTAACAAACAAACCACACAGAGATGAACATACACAGCTGCATGAATACAAATTCACACACCAATGCACACACGATCAAACGAATGCGTACGGACATACACACACACCAACACACACACACACACACACACACTTCTGTGCAAGATCCAACAATATCACAGGTAGAGTAATTAAACCAGCGTCTCGCCACAACTGTCTTAGTGTCTTCATACCACTTTGGACTTTAAGGGTTTTCGTGTTTCGCAACACGAAAATACAGTTAAACACAAAGTCTTTGTTAACCTTGTACTAAACAAACGCCATTCTACACTTCAACCTGCCAGGACTTCTGGGTGCACAAGTGAAGCCTCCTAGTGGAAGGAACTCAGACTAAGATGTTTGGACGTCTTCACGTCTTCCTCGACCGCCGCCGTCTCCCGGCGGATCAGACCACCAACGCGAGCATAATCCCTCCCCAGAACAATGGCCTGGATCCCAGCCAATCGGCAAGCTCTGATAAGCCTCAGAGTCCTTGACAAGCCAATCATCTACTGCGACCGGCTTCTGACTTCTGGATCTCCACGAACGCATCCTGAAGGATGGGGCCAATGGATAAACAAAAACGAAACTGGAGATCCATGTCAATTAGATGCAACCTTCACAGTCATTGTGCGTACACACACACACACACACACACACACACACACACACACACACACACACACACACACACACACACACACACACACACACACACACACACACACACACACAAAAACACACGCACACACAGCTTTGACTCTGATGGTGGGGGGGGGGGGGGGGGGGAGGGGGTCATGGTGTGCCAACAACATTGGCCCCCTTCAATTAACCTTCCCATGCATATTCAATACTCCAAGAGCACTAGTGTCTTTGCGTTTGCATAATTCCTTATACAGTTGATGATTTTACAGCTTTAAGCTTTTCCCTCCGCGCCATTAACCTCTTTCTGCATGCTGCTCTCATACGCCATGCGGCAAAAACGTCAATCACCTGCAGTTCCATCATCATGACGCACGACCTGCAACATATAAACACACAAGCCCGTTTTGGCAGGTTTCACCGCATGCAGCAGACCGACCCGTAGATCACCGTTCCCATGGTGGGGACCGGACCACCTCTCCAGCTGCTGTTGAGGGTCCTGTTGCTATCAGAGGAGTTGGTAAAGAGGTTCCAGAGGTCAACTGGTAGGGGGCTGCCATATAAAAAGGTCCTAAAGTACCATCGCTGGGCGCTAAGTGCCTCGGTGCGTGACACCGCCGAGTCGGGGACACCTCGTAACTATTACTACATCCCAACACGTCTGAGGACAATGGCTGTGCCACTGGTCCCTCTGTTGTTATGCAGTGGTGTCTTTCAATAAATAACAAGCTATTTATTTAACACAAATTGACGAACATGGCACAATTAATCATCGTGAAACGCAGCACGTGTCGTCGCCTCGGCGGTGAACCGTTTGTAAACGCGTGAATACATAACGCGAGCGGCTGTGTCTGTTCCAAACATAGGTTACGTACATAGCCACCAAGGGCGATCATTCACAAGGCTAATCCCCGCAGCTAATGGCTTGTGAAACGTTCACCCTTTTAGAGGACAGGCCGTCGTCCAACATGCCGTCGTTAGGGACGACAAGACACGCCCCTTTCACACTCGGAGCGTGTGACAGGTGACTTGTCACGGGCGTCACCTTCATGGCGGCGGTCGCGGCGGTGGAACTAGTTTTCCCGCTGTTGTCATACCAGGCTACGCTGCCTCGGATCAAACACTATGGTCCTGAGCTTCTGCCTTATCTGGGCTTGATAAGTGGAGAGCGATAGAGCGTGTGTGAAAGCGAGAGAGAGCCACAGAGAGAGACAGAGAGCGAAAGAGAGAGACAGAGACAGAGACAGAGACAGAGAGAGAGAGAGAGAGAGAGAGAGAGAGAGAGAGAGAGAGAGAGAGAGAGAGAGAGACAGAGAGAGAGAGAGAGACAGAGACAGAGAGAGAGAGAGAGAGAGAGAGAGAGGGAGAGAGAGAGACAGAGAGAGAGAGAGAGAGAGAGAGAGAGGGAGAGAGAGAGACAGAGAGAGAGACAGAGACAGAGAGAGAGAGAGAGACAGAGAGAGAGATATCCAGCCGACCCGAAGAGGAACGTTGTACACTACACTGACAAAATGGATCCCAAAGGCATGAATTTAAGACCCACTCGACACATTTCTACCTCCCGATGATTCACAATTTAGGAAAGGGTCATCTTCCAGAGCCCTCGTCCACTCATTCCTGAGACGCAAACATAATTGCGACACATAATTATACATACAAATACATGTATGTAGACTTCATTCTCACAAGTACTTTGAACACCGTAGACTGTGAAAAACGATGAGGAGGAGGGACATGTGATGGACAAGGATGACGTTTTTCTTTGAATCGTGTATTAGAAACAATATTGTCTCTGAATCGTGCTCAGTATCTCACTTAGTCTCTCTACCTCTGGCCTTGGACCCCCAGCTACACTGGGGGGCAATATAGACAGTCCTGTATCCATCAAACAGAACATGTGTGATGGTGTACATTCAATTTGCTAGGTTACCTAATCTTAATAGTTGAATCTAATATCAGTAATAACCTTCCTAGCGGATGTGGTGCCTCATTCGAATAGTTAAATGATCAAAGTTACTTAAAGATCAGATTAAGCCACTTAATGACGCAACAATGTTTTTCCAATTTTTCCTTCTACCAATCCAGCAGGTTGTTACGTCACCGTTTCTGGAGGCCTGGACTAGGAACGTGTAGCGGTGCTGAATGACATGTTAACAGAATCATTTCACGGTTCAGAACACCCCCGCTCTGATTTATTTTGGTACCTGCCAGGAGTAAGGTGCCACATCCACACCATTTATAGTGAGTGTGTGTGTGTGTGTGTGTGTGGGGGGGGGGGGGAGGGGGGGAGGGGGGGCAGATATCTGTAGTGATTAGGAGGCGAGTCTCGATAACGTCCGTCTGAAAAACGACTGACATTCACGCCGGCCACGCGGGGCCACTCCCACAGTCAAATCTATGAAAGCCCGAAATAATTAAAAGTCATTAAAAAGACAAGAGGGCTTATGCGCGGACGAGAGGACACCGTCGTGTCCTCTGTTCCAATGGCAACGGCGAAACGTCGGGACAGGGGGGGTTTGGACACCCCTCCCGCCCCAGCGACCCGGCCCGCACGCGAAGAAGACCCGCTCTCCGACCTCGTCATCACAAAACGTTGGTATTCTCCGATTTAACGCTTTTTCTGTTGCAATAAACGCACTGGAGGCAGAACGCGCAGCCGGCCGACCGAAGATCGGTGAGCGTGTTTCTCCGGGGCCGCTCACTGAGTTGCCGGGGCTTCTTTTGATACTGGGTAATAGCTGTGACCCAGTTTACCTTCCTGGTGGGGTCTATTGTGCCTAAAGTGCTGCGGTGGCCTCTGAGATACAAGCCCCCCCCCCCCCACCACCCTCCCCTGCCGCCCCCGTCCCCCCACCCTCGGTGGGGACCAGATAACATTGTGGCTGGTGGGCTAGCGAGAGGCAGCCTCATCTCAGCGTGAATGCCGCTAATCACCGATGCTAATCGCGCAATCAACAAGACAGAAGCAAACGATCATCTTCGGCAGCTATCTGGGAGATGATTGCACAGCGGCGCAGATGGTGAACCGCGCACGCTTGAGCGCACGCACACACGCACACACACACACGCATGCAGACACACACACACACGCGTGCATGCACACACACACACACACACACACACACACACACACACACACACACACACACACACACACACACACACACACACACACACACACACACACACACACTCATACATGCATGAACAGGCGCGCACGCACTCGCACAGATATACACCCCCTACCATACGTTAACATTGGGCAGGTATCTGTGTTTTTAAGTCTTTGTTTTGCCTGATTATACATCGTCAAACACAGTCATTTGTTATCAATAACAATCCTGCAATTGCCAGAATTCACTTTTACAGAGTCGACCCAAATCAACCAGCTTCTGCTGATTCATCGCGTTTTTCAGCTCCAGCGTCGGA
Organism: Gadus chalcogrammus; assembly: GCF_026213295.1. NCBI lineage: Eukaryota > Metazoa > Chordata > Actinopteri > Gadiformes > Gadidae > Gadus > Gadus chalcogrammus. Next base: position 2,997,365 of record NC_079431.1, read on the forward strand.
TCGGAAAAACACTGGGGAGACGCACACCGACACAAGGCAGAGCATCATCTGGAGAGACCCCTCTCCTCCTCTCCACCGCGGTGGAGCGACCCACTCAACCCACTGAACCCCGGCGGCGGGCTGGTGTGTGGGCCGGCGGCGCCCCCTGGTGGTGGAGGCTCACCGGGGGATCTTGAAGAGCGCCTTGACCGGGTGCATCTCCGCCAGCGGGGGGTCTCCGTCCGCCAGCTCGATGGCGGTGATGCCCAGCGACCACACGTCACAGCGGGCGTCGTAGGAGTAGTCGTACTGCTGCTCGCACGCAATCACCTGGGGTGGGAGGGGGGAGAGAGAGAGAGAGAGAGGGGCAGGACAGGAAGCAGTGAAACCCAGGGCTCAAACACATCCTGTCCTCCTGGATGTTATGTATCAGATGTAGACGTATGAAATATAGAAGGTGGATGTGGAGGTGTGTTGCTGTTGTTGAGCTGTACCTGATTCATATTTAGTCAAGTTGAATAAGAGTAATTATATTAATAAAGACAGTACAATTATTATTCATATAATAATATGTTTAATTAATAATAGTGAAATCCTTATTATTCTTATTATTAGAATAATACAATATCATAATATGAGTGTTAGTATTATTGCAGACGTGTTCAGCCATCTTAGAAGTAATAAGATACATATTATACCAGGTGTGAGTGTGATTAGGCTTACAAGCCGTTTCAAAAATCTGCCCCATACGACGTCACAAGTGGGCGTGTCCACCTAGATCTGTGCTGGACAGATCAGCCTACCAGCCTACCCATTGGACTGAAGTGAACGTCGCTCATCTATCCAGCACAGATCTAGGAGGACACGCCCCCTAGTGATGTCATATGGGGCAGATTTTCGAAACGGCTTGTAAGGCGCATCACACTCACACCTGGTGGTATAATATGTCTCCTTTAAAGATCTTTGTGTTTTTTTTTTACCGGTGCTTACATCAGAAGACGTCGGCACACAGGAAGGTAAGTGGGCCACAGATTCTGCGTCCCAAACCGGGCCCATCGACCACCGACACACACACACAGACATCCAGCATCACACGCCGTGTAACCACCCCTGACAGCTCAGCTTACAGCCGACTTTATTCTAATTGCCCCTGAGGTCTCCTCCCCAGCCAATCACAAACCTCCTTCCTGCCAAATAGAGGTGGGGGGTTTGAGGGGGGCGGTAGCTATTAACCTTGAGGTGACCTCAAGCGCGGTCCGTGGAAGGGGTGTTGCACATAAGAATAGCTCTCTGCCTGCCACACGCACACACACACACACACATACACGTATACACACACACACAAACACACACATTCATTCTTAGGCTACTCGTGCACACATTCATGCATGCACACACACACACACAGAAACACACACACACTGACGCACACACACACACACACAAACGTTCATACACACACACACACGCATGCACACACACAGGTGCATGGACACACAAACATGCATGCAACATCCATGTCCCACTTGAACCTAGCGAAACAGGCTTTGTGTGAAACAACAGAAGGACGTGTATGGAGAGGGATGTGATGAGTGCATTAGCTCCACCCGGGCGGGGGGCCCCGGCTGCCTAATAAAGCGCTCCCTCTGACCTCGGGGGCCATCCAGAAGGGGGTTCCCACCGACGTGTTCCTCCGCAAGCGGGCGCTGGTCAGCTGAGCCGAGACGCCTGAGGAAGAGGAGGAAGAGGAAGAGGAAGAGGAAGAAGAAGAAGAAGAAGAAGAAGAAGAAGAAGACAAATTAGAGTAACGCTCATCGGCTGGTCAAGAAACGCCAAGGTCACGGACGCTCGTTACGCACGTCGCCGGGTATACGCCCGACGTACTTAACGCAACATTAAATGCATTTGTCACCTTTGTGTCAGATTCTAAACGGGAATCACGCAAAGAAACGCCGGCCCGGGATTGAGGCTGGCAGCCTGCCAGGCAGCAACACAACAGACATGTGATCATGTGAAATTAACGGGGCCAGATTTCTATCAGCTGGAGTCCCCTTCATCAGCCCACCGCGAGGACGTCAACAGGCCCGCGGGGGCGCCCAGTCATTATGGCGTAACAGCTTTCTTTTAATATGCAAACGGATCAAATAATGCAATTTAAATTAACAATAACAGCCCCGGGTCAGGGCTACGGTGCATGAAATAAAATAGAGGGGGATAAATAAATGAAAAATAGACGGGCTGTGTGGGAGCTGGTTATCACAGTGTTAAGCTGACTTAATGATTTATCCATGTGTGTGTGTGTGTGTGCGTGTGTTTGTACGCCTGTGTGTGTGTGCCTTTGTGAGCATGCGTGCGCGTGTGCGTGCAAGTGTGAGTTTGTGTGTGAGCCTGCGTCTGTGTGTGTGCATGTTTGTGTGCGTGCGTGAGCGTGTGTGCGTGTGTGAGCGTGTGTGCATGCGTGCGTGCGTGTGTGTGTGAGTTTGTGTGTGTAGAGCATGGGAGGGGAGGGCGATTCGGTGCGCTTAACAAACCATGCTTCTCGGACACTTTCAATAGATTAACCGTCAAGTGCTGAAACCAGTCATTCGCTCGACGCAGAGGGCAGACAGAGAAAGGGCGGGAAAAAACAGGTGTCGCACGGACCTTCCTCTCACTCCCCCCCCTTATATGCAAATCCTTTCCGTCCCCCCTCCCCCACCGGTCACGCCTCTAGTCGGCTCATTCGACCGCTCGACGAGACAGGAGAAGACTGTTACCGAAGTCGACGAGCTTGACTCCGCCCTGCGTCGTCAGGAGGATGTTGTTGCCCTTGACGTCGCGGTGGATGATGCGGTTGTTATGGAGATGCTGGAGACCCTTGATGAAGAGAAACAGGGGAAGAAGGTGATGATGATGATGATGGTGATGATGATGATGATGATGATGATGATGATGATGATGATGATGATGATGATGATGATGTCACTACCACACATCAGTGGTCCTGTTGTAGCCTCTCTTGAATGTGGGGAGCGTCCATTAACACACTAAACCTAACACGCTTAATTTCTGCCATATTTTAAAATAAAAGTACCAGATTGCAGTTTCATAGAGATACAGACACACACACACACACACACACACACACACACACACACACACACACACACACACACACACACACACACACATAAATCATAAGCACCGTGCATGATCGTGTGCACACTTATACTTGTAGGCGAGTGCTTGTGTTCGTACAAGTGTGTACTCGTGTGGGTCTTGTGTGTGTGTGTATGTGTGTATTTGTGTGGGTGATTGTGCTTAAGCTTGTGTGAGTATGTGTTTGTGTGTGTGTGTGAGAGTGTTTGGGCTAATCCAAGTATGCATGTGCGTGTGTGTGTTTGTGTGAATGCGTGTGTATTTTTTTTATACCCGTGTGTGTGTGTGTGTTTATTCTAATGAAAGTGTGCCTGCGCTGGTATGTGTTTGTGCTAATGCAAGTGTGTGTGTGTGTGTGTGTGTGTGTGTGATGTGTGTGTGTGTGTTTGTGTGTGTGTGTGTGTGTCGTGGCCCCTCACCAGGAGGGCCCCGTACAGGATGTATGCGATGAGGGGCTCCTGGAGACGTTGGGACCGCATGAACAGACCCTTGATGAGCTCCGTCACGGAGCCGCCGTTACACAGCTGGGAGGGAGAGGGGGGGAGAGGGGGGGGAGGGAGAGGGAGGGAGAGGGGGGGGGAGGGAGAGGGAGGGAGATGGGAGGAGGGAGAGAGGGGAGGGAGAGGGGGGGGAGAGAGAGAGGGGGGGGGGGAAGGGGGAGGGAGAGGGGGGGAGGGAGAGGGAGGGGGGGGAGAGAGGGGGGGAGGGGGGGAGGGAAAAAGAGAGAGAGAGAGGAGAGAGTAACAACAACTCCCCTCCATCAGTCATGATGCAGTCTAGATCATGATTCATGTGGAGACAGACACACACACACGCCACACACAGACACACACACACGCCACACACAGACACACAAACACACCACACGCATACGCCACCCACAGACACACACACGCCACCAGATGCGTCACACACACACACACACACACACACACACACACACACACACACACACACACACACACACACACACACACACACACACACACACACACACACACACACACACACACACACACAATCACAGCTTCTTCTGCAGGGCTGTGATGCATGTCCTGGCCGATAGCGTTAAGATTCATGCAGGTAGGGCCGGAGGCAGTGACAAACTGCAACTTGCTTAGGGAATATATTTCCTCTCTTGTGCACACTAAGAAAACAAGCAGTGTCTCTGTCCGCCGGTAAAATATAGCGTTTGGAGCGCAGTGCTAGCATGGAGAGCTTATTTAACACCTACCAGGAGCTTAAGGTCCTTAAAGAGGTCTCAGAGAACACTATACGAGATGTTGACCATCTTAAACAGATTTTAAGACTGACTAAAACACAATTTTGTCATTTATTATTGTATTATAATAGATTACATTTATTTTTTAAAAGAGATTTGAAACAATTCACACTGAATCAAGATACATGTGATGAAGCAGGAGGTAGGGGTTAGACAGTATAGACAGGTCATTAAGGTCTAGCTAGGGGTTAGACAGTAGAGAGACAGGTCATTGAGGAGCAGTTAGGGGTTAGACAGTACAGAGAGAAGTCATTTAGGAGCAGGTAGGGGTTAGACAGTACAGTCAGGTCTTGATGGAGTAGGTAGGGGTTGGACAGTACAGAGACAGGTCATTAAGGAGCAGGTAGGGGTTAGACAGTACAGTCAGGTCTTGATGGAGCAGGTAGGGGTTAGACAGTACAGGTACAGGTCATTTAGGAGCAGGTAGGGGTTAGACAGTACAGTCAGGTCTTGATGGAGTAGGTAGGGGTTAGACAGTACAGATACAGGTCATTAAGGAGCAGGTAGGGGTTAGACAGTACAGAGACAGGTCATTAAGGAGCAGGTAGGGGTTAGACAGTACAGATACAGGTCATTAAGGAGCAGGTAGGGGTTGGACAGTAGAGACAGAAGGAGAGGCAGGCCCACCTCCAGAACCAGCCAGAGCTGTCCCCCGGCGATGGGGTCTGTCTTGTAGAACATGCCGTAGAACTTGACCACGTTGGGGTGGTTGGACAGACTCCTAAGGATGTTGTACTCCGCCTCGATCTCCTCGTCCACGTCCTGCGGCCGGAGAATACCGTCAACAACCAAACACAACCGGACACAACCAGACACAACCAGAGACAACGAGACACAACCAGACACAACCAGAGACAACGAGACACAACCAGAGACAACCAGAGACAACCAGAGACAACCAGAGACAACCAGAGACAACCAGAGACAACCAGAGACAACAAGACACAACCAGACACAACCAGACACAACAAGACACAACCAGACACAACCAGAGACAACGAGACACAACGAGACACAACGAGACACAACCAGACACAACCAGACACAACCGGACACAACCAGACACAGCTTTACCTTTAAGAGACTCAATATACGGGCTTATATTTTTACGTATATTTTCCTTTTATATTACTATATATTCATTTTGGTATGTTTATCATGTTTCTCATATATATGTATTAATATAGGCAACAAAAAAAAGTAATAATAATAAAATTAAAAATTACAATAAAAAATATATAGGCCTATATATAAATATCTCTCTATATATATATATATAAATCCCTCTCTCTCGATATACATATATCCTATGTATAAATCTCACTCTCTCTCTCACTCTCTATATATATGTATACATATAGAATACAGAGCATACAACTATAGGAACATGTGTTGGGACCTGTGTTTAGATCCAGCTCAGTGGACTGGGGAGACGTACCGCTGTGTTAAAGCGTCACATTAGTCCGGGACAATGTTTAATCATCGCCCTTCAACACCTACTCCAACATCCACAAAGAACTCCACAGAACGAGAACGCTGCAGCACGTAAAGTGGCTCGAGCCACGTGAGTCAAGGGAGGCGGTGCGGGCCGGGAGGAAGAAATATGGCGAACGAACGAAAGTAAGGAGAAAGGAGGAAGTGCTCTGGTGTGTTATTCTATCAGAGTAAATCTCAGCGTGGGGGGGGGGGGGGGGGGGGGGGGGTGAAGGAAGCAACAGTCAGAGGCAGAGGAAGAGGAATCTCTCCCTGGTTGTCTGAGCGATGGCGTCGCGGGTCTAATCAGCCAGAGCGATGGGAGTGGAGGGATATCCATCTCCCCACCGGGGGGGGGGGGGGTGGGGCTGGTGAGGGTGGGTGGGGTGTGAGGGTAGTGGGTGGGGGTAGTGGGTGGGTGGAGGCAGTGGGTGGTGCGTGAGGGTAGTGGGTGGGGGTATTGGGGTATTGTGTTCACTGACACCCCCACAAAGACACGGAGGCCCTCTACGGGGGCGGGGCCACACAACGCGGGCTCTAGAAAAAAAACCTCCTTATCACACGGCGGGTAATGAATGGCTGAAGCAAAGAGGGGCGGAGTCAATTCTAACGCTACTCTTTGTGTTGAGGACGTGCAAGATTTACCATGACAGGAGGGGAGGGAGAGAGAGAGAGAGAGAGAGAGAGAGAGAGAGAGAGAGAGAGAGAGAGAGAGAGAGAGAGAGAGAGAGAGAGAGAGAGAGAGAGAGAGAGAGAGAGAGAGAGAGAGAGAGAGAGAGAGAGAGAGAGAGAGAGAGAGAGAGAGAGAGAGAGAGAGAGAGAGAGAGAGAGAGAGAGAGAGAGAGAGAGAGAGACATTGACGTAAACCATTAAAGTAATTTCGGTTCTAACTCCTTAATATATCTCAAGGGTGGGGTGGTGGGGAAGAAACGTAGGGGTAACTTACTCTGTTCGAGTGGCAGGAGTGCTGATACAAGCCAGAAACAATAGTAGGAAAGAAGTACAGTTTAAACACAGAGGTTTGTGTGTGTCTTCAGCATGTGGAGGCTGGTGGAGGTTACGTGGGGGCAGGAGGTATTTCAAATACTTTAAATCAACGACATGTCAAGGATTGTTGGCTTTAGCATGTGGGGGTGGAGGTGGTGGTTTGTGGGGGGGGGACAAAGGGTGTTTTAAACATCTTAAAATCAACGACAGGTCAAGGACATGGATGACAGTGTTCTCCCCGACCATGACGGCGCCACCCCATGGGACCCCGACAGTGGGCCCCCCCCCCCCCCACTGGGCCTTACGTTGACGGGGTCCAGGACCTTGACGGCGGCCTCGCTGCCGTCCTTGGTGCTGGTGACGCGGTACACCTTCCCGTACGTCCCCTTGCCGATGGTCTCCACGATGTCCCAGTCCAGCGAGGGGTCCCCCAGGTTCTGCAGGCCGATCATGCTGGACTTGAAGGGGTACAGTCCATACAGGGACCGCCTGGTGGGGGCGGGGGGGCGACAGGGGCACAGGGGTCACTCGGACTTCAAGACCCCCGGGTTAGAGGTGGAGCTCGTCTGTGGCGGGTTTGTGCGCGGTGGGTTGTGAACACGGGATCTAGAATGAGGGATTTGTGTGTGTGTGTGTGTGTGTGTGTGTGTGTGTGTGTGTGTGTGTGTGTGTGTGTGTGTGTGTGTGTGTGTGTGTGTGTGTGTGTGTGTGTGTGTTATATATATATATAAGCGTGAGTGGTGGAACTACCATCCAGGTTTGCTGACTTATGTTGGACTACCAAGAAACAGCGATGGGAGCTAATCAACAGTCGATTGGGTTATAATGGATGTCAATGGCGCGCCCCCGCTTTACCAACACAAGTACACTGCGAAAGGGGGTTGAACAAAAATCATGGTTGATTTACACCTGGACAGAGACGATGTCAACCATTAACCTGGGGTCTGAACAAACCAATGCTTTAACGAGCATGTTCAAGGTTGGTGAAGGGATAAGGGGAATTACGAGTATTCTCACAGGGAAAATATATGTAGAATAATAATATATAGAATAATTTGTAACAGGAGATAATCTATAATCTATTGCTGTGCAATATTTATGATGGTTATATAGTCATATCATGTGCACACATGAATGTATTTAACAACATGTTATCCTCTGATTGGTGAAAACCTAACGTGAGAGTTATGTGTGAGAGTTATGATTCTAAAAAAGGAAAACACACAACCTAGTATGAGCGAAAGCTACTTCCTGTCCATCCACAACCAAGGAAACACTGTTCACAAGAAGCTAAACAGAGACGATTGAAAGTGTGTATACTCTTTATCATGGGCATGGAATAAAAACCAATACTATTACCAAGGAAGACACAGAGGACACAAAACAACGGAAGGTAATATGTAACACTTGCCATATACAGTAATAAGGCATGAGATCAGGTAGCATGTGAGTGCCGGTCCAGATATACATTATACTCTAGTACTGAGGGTGTGTTGACTCCCAGCCCTAAGGTTCAGGGTTCGATACCCCAATGACCGCATGAGGCCTAGGCTTTAACCCCTGGCTGCTCATCAGTATAACGCCTCCAAACACATCTTAAACCAAAGGTTCTGGGTTCGATACCCCAATGACCGCATGAGGCCTAGGCTTTAACCCCTTGCTACTCATCCGTATAACGCCTCCAAACACATCTTAAACCAAAGGTTCCGGGTTCGATACCCCAATGACCGCATGAGGCCTAGGCTTTAACCCCTGGCTGCTCATCAGTATAATGCCTCCAAACACATCTTAAACCAAAGGTTCCGGGTTCGATACCCCAATGTCCGCATGAGGCCTCCCCTTTAACTGGTGTGCTCATCATTATAATGCCTCCAAACACATCTTAAACCAAAGGTTCCGGGTTCGATACCCCAATGTCCGCATGAGGCCTAGCCTTTAACCCCTGGCTGAATCCAAACACACCCCGACACATCCTAAAGCGTGGTACACAGTCGGCAGAGACAGCAGCGCTGGCGTACTTACAGAGCGAGCGTTATCTTCTGAGTCATGGCGAGTCCGAGGCCGGGTTGACCTACGGCTAGGGAGTCTCAGGGGATCATATCGTTACGACTCCGGCGCCGACACAACGCTCAGCGCTCTCCTAGCGCTCCCAGTGACAGACGGAGTAACAAGTGGCGCTTCACACAAGATAGACAAACGATAGAAGCGTCTACGTTGGGCGACCTTGTCACTCGTCCACTAAGAAGATCAATTGGATTGGACAAAGATTAACACCCAGGAGGAGTCTCTCTCTCTCTCTCTCTCTCTCTCTCTCTCTCTCTCTCTCTCTCTCTCTCTCTCTCTCTCTCTCTCTCTCTCTCTCTCTCTCTCTCTCTCTCTCTCTCTCTCTCTCTCTCTCTCTCTCTCTCTCTCTCTCTCTCTCTCTCTCTCTCTCTCTCTCTCGTGTGTGTACACCCCCCCCTCCCCCCCCCTGAGCCACCAATTCTTATTTACGGTGCTGTGCTGCGTTGTCACCCTGTAACGGCGTGCTCTTTGTAACAGAGGGTTATAAATAGGACACATTTCCCATGTTGTCCACGTCATTTGTAGTGGGCCAGCTCAGTGACTCAACCACCGACTAAACATGGAGAAATCACATGCATCGACACAGGTTAATGTGTATGTATGTGTGTGTGTGTTTGTATGTGTGTGTGTGTGTGCATGTGTGTAGTATAAGCATGTTTATGCTAATGAAAGTGTGTGTGTGTGTGGTTGTGTGTCTGTGATTGAAAGTGTGTGGGTGTGTGTGTGTGTGTGTGCGTGCGTGTTTGTGCATGTGTGTAGTATATGCATTAGTCCTGCAGTAACACTAAATCCTTAATTTTCCCATCTTCAATCTTTCAGACCTGTCCTTCCCCGTCCGTACAGACGCCAACCCGAACACATAAAAACGAATTCGTATTCATGTTAAAACGTCACACGGTCTGCGTTCCGCCATGGAGCCCCGCGTTCTACGAACGCCATAAGCGCGTCCGCGCGTGGCGACGGGAGACGTCAAACACCAAGGCGTGTGATTATAGGCCCGTGATCGATGAGGACGCAGCAGTGATCTATCGGGCGCCGTGCGTCCCATTTTCATCGTAAAATGATGATGATATATACGTACGAGGAATAAACATGTGCGAGAGGCACCCCCCCCCCCGTCTCCGTCCCCGTCTCCCCCACCGCGCCCCCCTCCCCCGGGGTCCTGGCGTCGTCATAAATGTGTCGCCGATGCCGAATGACCTTCAGCAACAGAAACACGCTGCACAGGATCTGGTGGATTGATATAAAAAAAATGTGAGTGATATTACCGAACCCTCAAGGATTTCACCGGCGAGGGGGGAACGGATGAGTTGTTGTGCGAGTCGCTTCGAGGGATGATCCGAGTGAAGATGGATTTTTCCTTTACTTAATACTCGACGCCCCCGGGGTTGCGAGACACAGACCAGGCCGCCCCCCCTTTGGCGTGCCCTTCAAAACACCCCTCAGTAAACGGAGGGAAGAAAAATCAATAAGCACGGGTTATGGACCGTGGGATATTATTATCCACGGCGGCAGAATGTATTATCGGTCATTCCGAGGAAAAGATATATAGAGTAATGCCCCCCCGCGAATTCGGTTCCATCGAGTGTTTCCATGCCTGGTGGCTGTGGTCCCTGACAACGACACAGCACACGGGCCCGTCGCCCGTTGTCAGGACGACCGCACTATCGGCCTGGGAATCGCGTTGCTACGCCAGCTGGTCATCTCTACCAGGTGGGCACCAGAAGAGACTATCGTAAGAACCTACCTACCGAAGTCCTGCGTTGGGAAACTCTTGAGGTCTTAGCGTGGAACGAGCAGCGCTATCGGCTTCTCAGATGGTCACACTTTTTAACCCCATCCATGCTGTCAGTGGTGTTAAACCATCTGTGTCTACGGCCCTTCTCTCCTGGGAGTGTCGTTGCAGAGCTACTCTGTTGTGTGTATGGTGATGAATAAATAAAAAGATAGATAAAATATAGCTGGAAATAAATTAAATAGAGAGCAAACTACACAAGTAATGTCACTGCATTGGTGAACACATAGCTGTATGTGTCCCATAATATTTAGCAAACTGACCGCATCACAACACCAAGGCACACATTTCAGAACCATAACTGTAACCTGGAAAACAAAGTATAACAAAAACTGAGTGAACAAATTTAACAGGCTAACTATTTGCAATCCCAGAATCATTAAGGTCAGAACTCCAGGATCAGAAAGCCAGAGTTCAGACATACCTGTGATGATTGCTGATACGATCCCGTCTGGGAAAGTGTGTCCTTCGGCTTCCACTCACACACTGTGACACGCAGTCCCTCACACACTCACACACGTCGCCCGACCGAATTATGCTAATCTAACGCAATTCATAATTCATCAGCTCCTAATCTGTAATGTGATCTACCGTTAAATATTCAGGCAGCAGATGATCCACTCATAATGGAGGCTGATATTAAGCAGATTGGGTTACTCACCGGTAACCAGGAAGTGGATGAGGGTTACTGAGGGTTACACAAGCACCCCCCCCCCCCCCCCCCACACACACACACACACACACACACTGCCTTCTGCCTTACGCTCCGTAAACAATGTTGCTGCAACTTCATAACAACTGTTGCTCCTTAAGCTGAGCTCCACAACGTCACAACCGTCGTTTTGTCTGTCGGATGCTGAAATGAGAATGATTTTCTACTAGTGAGGGGCAGACACGATTTTTCAGAATAGAAAATGGTGTATTTATAACACCTAAAACCAGCTCGCTGCACACCGCTAGGTGAACGCCTGCAGTGTGTGAGCCATCAAGGTCCGTCCCTGCAGACTCAGGTCCAGCACATGACCCAGAGCCTGGTGGATCACCTACTTACATCGTCGGGTCCTGAGTCTGGTCACCCCCCCTCCCGGCCGTGGGTAAAACAACAAGCCGTTACTCTATCAGGGCAACCCAGGAGGAGGAGATGTTTTGATGCCTGCGCCTTGCTCATCCCAGGGGGTCTAATCTAAAAGAACACACACACACTTACAAAGGTGAAACACACACAGGCACACACACACACACACACAACAGATAACTAGACAGCCTTATAAAAGCTGTACGTTTTCCACACACACACACACACAAACACACACACTTATACGCACACATGTACACACACAAACAATGGCACACACACACTTATACGCACACACACAAACAACGGCACACAAACACACACACACACGTATACGCACAAACGTACACACACAAACAACGGCGCACACACACACACACACACACACACACACACACACACACACACACACACACACACACACACACACACACACACACACACACACACCAGATAACTAGACAGCGTTATCAAAGCGGTGCGTCTTCCAGCGACAAACATACGTACACTAGCGCTGTCGACACGGGAACAATTAACCCCGATAAAAAACAACAATAGCAACACGTCCCCTATTGTCAGCGTGCCGTTCATACCACGACCCACGGGATGAGACACCGCCTATTGAGGGTGAGACGTTCCGAGGTACCGGACCACGCTTGGACCGCCGGCCTACGGTGGTTATAATAATAGCGGGTTCGGGGGCCATTGTTGTTGCTGCAGAACAGGACACCGCCTCCACGTGCTGGTATCGCTCGGGTTACCTTTTGTCCGTTGGGCGGTGTGGCGCCCGGGGAACGAGGGGCTTGGGTTTGCACTTTGCACTGCGGCTGTTCAAGGGGTCGTGTGTTTCAGACGGGGGGGATCTGCTGTTATGCGCGTAGTGCTTCTCAAGCAGGATGAATAGATTAGCCCGCTCTGGTTCAGTATGTGCACAGAGAACAGGCACGGTTTCTTTGTGCTAAGAAAGAAACGATCACGTTATACAACACGGTAGACATTGAATGTGCTCCGTCAATGAAGGTGACACGGTCCATGGTGGTAAAACAGGGCTCTTGTTTTATTGGTGAGGTAAACTAAACAGCTCGGAGGCAGTATGGGGACTACTGTTCCTGAGAATATAATAATATATAACCTCACCTCAGCACCTGCACCAAAACATTGCATTTGTGTGTATATCCTCTGATAAAAAGAAATACACGAGATCACCAAGAATATTATATAATATTACTATAGTATATTACATAAATAATATTTCTATATTATCTAACATAAATAATACTAAATGTTAACACATATGAAGGCATCGCCATGGTAACAGAAAGCGATAACCAGTAGCATTCAATCACACCAGTGTGTCCAATGACAAAAGTTGTCAATCCCATTTGACAGCTGAGCGTGACGAGCCAGCCCGGTGGAAGTAAGGCGCAAGTCTGCTAATCTAATTTTCTGCTTCCTTGGAGCACACCCACATTCCCCCATGCCAACTCTCACTGAGGGCCTCCCGGTGAACTCAGAGGGGCTAAACCCCCGCGGTAGCGCTGCGGTAAAGGGACTTTCAGCTGTAATCCTTGTTAAGGGGATAGGAAGGGTTTTACACCGCAACAGCAAACAGCCCCGCGGCCGTCAACACTAGCATCCCTGTTCTCCCTCGCGCCGTGTTAACCAAGGCTTTACCGGGAGAAACACAGAGAGAAGGGGGGGGTACGGTAGAAAATGTGCAGATTTAGCTGAATTCAAATCCACAGTCTTAGCTGTGTGCACGGGAGTACTTGTTCGGGAGAGAATCGCTGATAAATTAGCCCCTAGTCGTGTTTATTCACCTCAACTGTTTTTCTTGCACAGATCTGCGTTCGATTCAGAGTTCGGAACGGTGAGGCACGGCCCCCCGACATTAAGAGAGGAACACGATCCTTTCTCCATAAAGGTCGGAGAACTGACAAGCGTTTAATTCAACTGCCACTCCCGGTGTCCACGTAAAGGTCAGAGTTTACTTAGTGGGATGTGAGATCACGCGAGTGTCTACAGATGTGAGGTGAACGGCTGCAGGACTGTGACAGCGTGTGAGGGGTCAGTGCATGGCTGCTCATCGCTCACCAGATCCGGCCATGGAGGTGGTAGTACTCCTGGCTGGGGTTTTCCTCCTCTGGCCTGGGCAGTGGACACAAACAACACTCAGTAAGGTGTCTAGGTCGTCCATGTATATATTATAACCTATAGGAATTTTCCGATGAAAGTCACAACCACAGCCTGCTGCGTTGACCAAGGCTTTGCCACCGCAAATATGTAATAAAGAAACGCTTTTCGTTCATTGGGTTTAAAGAGGTGTGTTGTGGGAGGGGTGAGTCTGCTCTGTTCTTAGTGTGTGTGTGTGTGTGTGTGTGTGTGTGTGTGTGTGTGTGTGTGTGTGTGTGTGTGTGTGTACTACAGTGTCATAGAGACAGATGTTTTGTGCCTTTCAAATAATTTGTTATATAAGTTAATTGACCAAATATAATAATTATTGTAATGTTGTGTAAATACATGTTTGAACGAAAAAAAAAAATATATATATTACAATTATAATCCCAATAACTATGTGAGCAGGTTGGCTGAAATGAAACATTGCAAACTGTTGATCACCCAGTGTAACTGTCCGCTGTTATGTTTTACTATTTCTGTTTTGTCGATTCAGAAAATTTCCCAAAAATGTACTCTCAAGCCAAATTGCATTCTTGCAGACACTAAAATCATAAAAGTCATATTTGACCCCAAGGTCCACCAATAACCATTAAGAATAGTAGTATTGTAGTAAAATGATGTTATGACTAGAGGCCTACCATCTTTTATGGAAAGAATAGACCTACAGCTTTTTTGTTCTTCCTAATTTGAATGTATGCTCAGTTGGAAAGACCTTCTACTCACTTCTACCTCGTTTGAGGTAGAAGTGAATTTGCTGACCATTGCAAACCATTAAACCTGCACCGTCCCACCTTATAGGTTTAAGAGACTGCTAGATAAAAAGGAATAAAATATGCCTACCCTGTATTTGCTGAGTCCGTATGTCCACCTCTACCTGTAGAATATGAAAACTTGAAGGTTCAATGATGGGTCCACATTGACCATGTAGTATACTTCAACAATATCACTCACTCCCTTGCAGAACTGGGCAAACGAATCGTCTTTAGTTATTATTTTGAACAATGCATTTCTTTATCTAGTGCTTACCGTCCATAGCGACATATCCGAACTGATTTCCCTGCTCCCCGTGCAAGAGTGAATAATTAACTGTCATCTGATATGACCTCAGAGTGTCGTCCTGTCCTGAACACCAACAACTACTTCTAAAATGACACACACTTGCTTGTCTACTTAAGAGAGATAACGTTATTGTAGTGCGGGGCTTACTAGAGTTCACAACGTGGGGCCTGCTGCTTAAATTCACCTTTTGCAGAATGGCCTGTAACATCAACATCTCGGAGCATGAAGAATATTATGCAAAACTTTTGGGTTGGTTTTTATGGCAAGGAAAATTGCACCGCGGGTATTTACTGCATGACCTACATGCTCTTCCTAATTAGACATGGCACCAAACTAAGTCTGTGTCGGCCCCATGGGCCTCTCTTGCTCATGAAACATTCCCCCCAATTACCACGGTAGCAAACAGGCGTATTTCAGGGGCTGGGTTGATCGTACGGAGCATCCATTCAATTTGAATATAAAACGAATGTATGCGTTTGTAGTAATTGTGAGTTTGCGGTTCGGTTTTGTTCTCCCGTCAGTGAAGTCAACATTGAAGCTTCATAACAGAAGCCGCTACTGTTCTCTATCGTCTTGGTACATGAATAACAAAGCCAGGCTTCCCCCTTGCGGTATGTTTTTCCATCAGACCCCTGGTCGCAGTGTATCCTAGGGTAGACCCAGCGGAGACCCCTGGTGGTCGCAAAGTGTATCACAGGGCAGACCCATCAGACCCCTGGTGGACACAGCGTGTATCACAGGCCGAATACTCGGCTGCATGTATGGGTTATTTCCATAGATTGGACATTTCTCCTTAGTGCATGACAGTATACATGCTACAATATGGGCACTTCCTGTCCTATTATTTGCAAAGCACGTTGTAAACCTTGTTTTAAAAAAGTGCTATATAAATATATATCTATACGATTATATAGATATTTCCCAATATAAGCCTATATGAAGTACAACCTGAAGTATTAACCATCTTGTTGACCTGAAGGCCAACAACAACAAGCTGAGAAAAGGACGATTAAAGCATTTCATGAGTTATAGACAAAAAAATAAAGATACATTTACACAGTTAAGTGTGTGTATATTTTATTCACATATGTTACATTTTGCATTAAATGTCCAAGTCACACTTTTTGAACAAACTCAGATAGTTTGAGTCAGCACCTACAGTAATGTACTGTATTCTCTCTTCATTCACACAGGAGAACACACACACACAAGCCTTCAGTTTGAATTTTACACCCATTTTACTCCTCTATAGCGGTCGTGTACACGTACAAAGTGGGGGGGCCTACTTCAAAATAAGAGTGTAGGGGGACAAATAAGCAGCATGCATGAAATTAAGGGGGGGAGGAGGAACCAGTTGAAGTGTCATCAACGTCTTCCTCGTGTTGCTGCGGTCGACCACGTGGACCGGCGATCAGAGAGTTTGGGAGCCATCGCTGGGGCTTCAGGGGGCTGTGGGGACCCTAAAGTGGGGGCATTTATATTACGACACAACTGGATATGTAACCTCCCTGAAAAGAAAAAGATGGCGTTTCGGATATGAAGCGTTATTATTAATTAAGGTTTGGTTCGTCACGACACTGAGCAGAGCGAGATGGAGAAGCCGAAGTTTGGGGATCTGAAGTTTAAACAAAGGATTTGTTGGATACATGTTAAACTTGAAAAGAGGTGAAATAATCTTCTGAATAGTGCAAATTAAAGGAGGACTATGATCAGTGGTAAAATTCGTTACTTAGTTTTTTTCCATCTGGTGACAGAAAGCTGCTGGTAGCTGCAGCCTGGGCCTAATTAAACTAATTAACAACTCATCGTCTTAACCTTCTGATCCCTTTGACTGAAATGAGAACCAACGTTAACCCCTAAGGTATCAGGGTTCAACAACGGGCTTCGGTTTGAAGATCATCCGTGAACCCAAAATAACCAATAACAATTTTACTGCCTAAAAGCAAAATATTTCTGTACCTTGATATGGGACGATTATGTTTAGGGGGAGGGGGGGATTGTTCATCCTGACCCGTCATTGCCATGACAACACGCTCAAAGTCACCGTCGCTGGTTGTCAGGACAGAGGATGGAAATTAATGATGTAAGGAAAAAAAGAAAATAAAGACCGCGATGCCTTCGTAAATATTAAAGTGGACTGGAGTCAGCATCCCTGTCCGATATATAAACTCATACGAAAACGCAGCTAAGAAAATATTCAATACACCAAAAAAAAAAAAGGTCAAATGAGATGATGAGCAGCAGCATTTATTTAAATATCTCAAACTTAGTCATTTTAACCAGCAAAGAAAAATGTCAACAACCAAAAAATAAAGAGTAACTAATTCCTGAGGATGGATTTCAAACGGCCCCCATCGACGGAGCCTCACTCGACGGCGTGGACTCTGGTGTCAGACAGGTGTCTCGTGTCCGTTACCTCCAGACCAACACAACAAGCGCACACTGTGGCATAGCGCCACACTGCAAACCCTCGCCAGCACGGCGAGGTAGGAGAAATCAGATCAGAGAGAACCGGGGGTGATATGCGTCAGTCAATAATTACTAAATAATCTTACTTTACAGGGGGGGTTCATCAGTTTATTTTTTGGATGTTTTTGCAGGGGAGGGTGTGGGTGGGGAAGATATCGTACTACCGGCTTTAAAAGCCTCTTCCTAAACCAATACCGTCTTTCTGGGCCAAGCGGTGCTCTCACTTTAAACTCGCGGTCCCTCTGAGTCTCCCCCATTTTAAAACCACACGGAAAATCACTTAAACACGCGCACGCAAACACACACACACACACACACACGCACGCGCGCACACACTTGTTAGTCTTGAGGCATGATTGTACATGTAGCTTCACATAAACCAAGGCTGCCACTCTGCATGTTTAGTGTTTATCACGTCATAAAGATACCCAAATATTTCAACTGCGGCGGAACTGTCCTTCATCAGGGGGGGGGGGGGTCCGTGATTGGTTGGTGGACCCGGTGGTGTGAGGGGGTTGGAGGGAGGGTAGAGAGCGTAGGTGGTGGTGGTGGTGTGGGGGGCGGGGGGGGGGGGGGGGGTCTTAGAGTCCGTTGTAGTGCGGACCCCAGCGCTTGTTGATGTGGTCGAAGGTGTGTGAGACCCACTGCTGCTCCAGCACCCGGTACCTCTCGGCACACAGGAACAGGGGCTTGCCCCGGCTGTACGGGGGGGGGGGGGGGAAGGAGAACAACGTTAAGCATGATGCGCTACCACGGCGACCCGGGGGGCCAAACCCGCGGTAGGAAACAGGCCTTATAAGGGCGTTTGGGTGGGGATGTCAGATCGCAATGATTGCAATAGAAGCGTAGGTGTGTTAGTGGTAGTCATGGTGCTTTGGGCGTTGTTTAGATATTAATCATGTAATTATAAGTCGTTATGGAGGTGTCGTCGTGTTGTGTTTGAAACTGCCGCAGGGTTTCACATGTGAGACGGGGCAAAATAAAGTTTGGATTAGCTCGGGTAACGGTATAATTACGTTAGTTCTCTCAAAATGGTGTAGTATCTCGGTAAACAAAATATCTACACACACACAGTGTGTGTGTGTGTGTGTGTGTGTGTGTGTGTGTGTGTGTGTGTGTGTGTGTGTGTGTGTGTGTGTGTGTGTGTGTGTGTGTGTGTGTGTGTGTGTGTGTGTGTGTGTGTGTGTGTGTGTGTGTGTGTGTGAGAGAGTGAGTGTGAGAGTGAGAGTGAGAGTGAGTGTGTGCGAGTGAGTGTGAGAGTGAGTGTCAGAGAGTGTGAGTGTGTGTGAGTGTGAGTGTGAGTGTGAGTGTGAGTGCGAGCGTGCGTGCGTGCGTTACCGTAGGTCCCGGTCTTCCTCCCCGTGGGCGTCCAGGTACACCGAGCCCCACAGGCAGAAGCGGTGGCCCCGGATGATGATGATGACGGAGGCGTTGATCAGGAGGAAGATGCCGGTCGCGGCGCCACAGTGTTGGGAGTGCTGCGGGGGGGGGGGGGGGGGGAGGAGAGACACACGCGGGGCGATGTTGGTTAGGTCTGCCATTGCACCTTCGACAGAGCGTACTTATAAGATGTTCTACCACAATGTACTCCATCATACAGCTCACACTATAGACTCTTATATAGATCGGAATAACGGACTGAATAGGAGAACACTTAAAGGAGCATTTCACCGGTGGAGGCATGAATATGTATTGAAATTGGGTCCTATATGTAGTCGAATAATAAAATAAAATTCTAATTTGGTGCCGTCTTGACCGAGAAAAGGCAGAAAGTGACTTTTTGGCGCTTGTGGATTGAAGACAACAACTCCCAGCATGCACCACGATGCCCAGCTTCGCTGGCCACTCCCGCTGATCTAGATCTCCGCCTATCGGACACCTCGCTGTTCCATCTACCAAGCTGATACCGCAAGACTGCTCGAAAATCATTTCACACAACATTTCTAGTGAGGGGTATTAGTTGGTGAACTCAGTGAATTAGTCCTCGTTTGTATTTCTTTCGAAATGGTGGACATTTGCATGGTGCCGGGATGTTCAATCAGGACAAGGAAAGGACAAGCAGTAAGTTTCCCTTTAAACGTGCTCAAGGTTCAAGGTCAACGGGCATAAGGCTCCAACTCAGGCCAGCAGAACGTCGGAGATGTAACGTAGAACATCGCTCAACGCAATGAGCGTCGGAGCAAAGCTAGCATTGATGCTACCCTGGGCGTAGCGATGCTACCCTGGGCGTAGCGGTGAGTACGTGTTCTCCCCCCTGACGCAGCACTTAAGAGTTCTAACTGTTTCTACTTTGATCTGTGTCACAGCACACACTGACCTCTTAGAGAACCAATCAGACTAGAGCTTTGTTCAACGTTGGGCTTTCTTCCTTTCTAAACTTAATTACGAGATAAAAAAGCTTTGAACTCCCGTCAGTGAAACTGGGTTTATTCCGAACGCCCAAAGGGAGCCACTGAAAGGTGCGTTCACACCAAGAGCGAAACAAACTCTTTGAGCGGCGCACAAAGATAAATCCCAAGACTCGACTCAGACGGGTCTACCCGTCCGCCTCATTCGCTCGAGTTTAAACGTTTGTACTTTTGCGCAAAAGTATTGTCAGTCACCCGGACGCAGCTCCTGAATTTCCCTTCGCTTCCGGTGGGAACACGTCTTTAGACGTGTTCCCACCGGAAGCGAAGGGAATTTCAGGAGCTGCCAAATTCCCTTCCCGTCCTTTAGCTCCCCTGACAACAGGCAGGTATGGCGGCGGCGGCGCCCTCACCAGAACACATTCACAGGTGCCCTGCTGCTTGCAGCACGGCCCCTTGAGGCAGACGAAGGTGCCGCAGACCAGGCAGAGCGCCGGGTCCTTGGGCACCTTCTGGCAGGCGGAGCACGCCTTGCGGTGGTAGTACTGGAAGAGGATGTTGTAGTTGTCGGGGAGCTGGAGGAGCCTCGGCGCTCCCCACTGGGGGTCCTGCACCAGGAGGGTCTGGGGCGAGCGGAACGGCACCAGTTCCTGGGAGAGAAGAAACAAAAATGGTGAATGGACTGCAGATATACTGTATATATTAGAGCTGTCAGTTAAACGCGTTATTAACGGCGTTAACGCAATCCAATTTTAACGGCGTTAATATATATATATATATTTTTTTAATTTATAAAAAACTGCTTTGTTCAAGGCAGTATGTTTGTATGTTCATCGTTTAATTGCACTATAGGCTTTTTTTTGTATCTGCCTGTTTTGATCAGTATATGCCAATGTTGTTATCAATAAAAAAACATTTGCACAAGGCAAGCCGATGCACTTCTCCATGTTGATAAGAGCATTAAAATTAGAACAATTAATGGGACAAAGAAATCAAGGGATATTTAGCATAGAAAAAAGATTTGCGATTAATTGCGAGTCAGCCATGGCAATAATGCGATTAATCGCGATTAAATATTTTAATCGCTTGACAGCCCTAATATATATATATATATAGTGCTTTACAACATTGCCTGACGCTCACACATTCACACACCGAAGGTGGAGTCAACCGTGCCGGGCGACAGCCAGCTCGTCGGGAGCAGCTAGGGTTAGGTGCCTTGCTCAGGGTCACCTCGACACAGTCGAACTAGCAACCTTGAGGTGACCAGCCGACCCGCTCTACCTCCTGAGTTACTGCCGCCCCCCAAAACAGGTCAATAAAATGTACAATGGAATGTCATTTTACACACAACGTCGATTCTTTTTACCGGGCTCTTTTAAAGCTGATTAAGGAGAGATTTGAGGGGTTTAAAGAGAGAGCGAGAGAACAGTATTTTGAAGAACAAACACAAAAAAACACACCCTCCCTTCTCTGCTCCCTCCCTCTATGTTTCTCCACCAATGAGATGATAACACTATGTACACAAACGTGATTGACAGGCTAGATGGATCCAAACATCCAATTAGGACAAAGATGCCCTGATTGTGGGAAATGAGCAGGAAATGAGCAGGGAGACGGCTTAAAGTCAAAATGAACTCTTACAGAGGTCAGTCAACAGGACCAGATAATCTTACAAAGCACTTCACTGACTACAAACTGACGCATAGCTCTCTCACCTCTGACAAATCACACTCAAACAATAGCTCTAAAGTCCTACCTACAGCAGCTTTAAGATCTGAGGTTTTGATTCACTGTTTCAGTTGTGATTAAGAACGTCATTTAGAAGATGTTCTGCCTTTAGAAATCAAGACGATGTACTTTGGGAATTTACCCATGACCTGGATGAAAAAGGACGAATACTTATTGAACATTCTGTTGGTTGCAGCTAAAAAGGCTTTTACCAGGAAGTGGTTATCGCAGGAGATAACCATCATCTTCATCATCATCATCTCATCAATCATAAAACGGAGCAATTTACCTCATACTTTAAAAAGTGGATTCACTTTGTAATGCCCCTAAGACCTCATTTTGTTTTCACAGATCACAGGTCATTTAACAAACAAACAGACTACTCCCTAACTGTTTTACTGTTCTTTCTACTTACATTTTTACACAGTTTTGTGTCGTATGTGTGTACTTCTGAGAGCCTTTTTTCAAATGTGTACTATTCATGTCATAACCGTGAGCACACACAGAAGATACGATGAATGATGTGGAAATGTTTGACAAAACGAACCAATACAAAAAAAAATATATATATATATATATACCGTAATTTCCGGACTATAAGCCGCGCCTTTTCCCCCATTTTTCGATTCTGCGGCTTATATAACGGTGCGGCTAATCTATGGATTTTTACAGCTAACGGCCACTAGGGGACCTCCTAAATCAATGGATTTTACAGGTTACAGTCCAACTTTAACTCTATGGGCTCTATGACCGGTCCTCGCCTGCCCCCCCCCCCCACCTTTAAGCGGCAGGCTCCATATATGTACACATCTTTCAATTTAACTGCGGCTTATACTCCGGTGCGACTTATAGTGCGGAAAATACGGTGATAATAATAGTAATAATAATGTGATTGAGAATGTTTTGGTGCATCTGGGGCGCGCCACCCACCAGGGTGTGCTCGGCCTGCGTCTCGGGGAGCCCCTTCAACTCCTCACACCACTGGGTCACCAGCTGGAAGGCACTGACCCCCGGCCACTCCAGACACGAGGCGCTGGGGACGGGGCTGGAGCTGGAGCCTGGGGTCTGGGGCCCCGGGGCCAGCAGCCCCAGACCCACGACCAGCGTCCAGAACTCGTCCTCCTGCTGGGGACAGACAGACGGGGGTTCAGTCCGTCAGTAAATAGTTTTGGAGCAATAGTCCAATGATCTGTCTGACCTAAATGACACCAACACCTGCACTGAGAGAAGAAAGGCATTCGTTTGATATTCATTTTGATTCATTTCAGATGTCCTTCATCTTATATATAAAGGCCCAATCCCATTTCTACCCCTTACCCCTCCCCCTAACCCCTTCA
Organism: Gadus chalcogrammus; assembly: GCF_026213295.1. Taxonomy (NCBI): domain Eukaryota; kingdom Metazoa; phylum Chordata; class Actinopteri; order Gadiformes; family Gadidae; genus Gadus; species Gadus chalcogrammus. Next base: position 3,020,280 of record NC_079431.1, read on the forward strand.
AAACAAGGGGGAGGGGTAAGGGGAAGGGGTAAGGGGTAGAAATGGGATTGGGCTTAAAGGTCCCATGACATGCCACCGGGTGCGTGTTCTGATTAGCCGTGACGAGCCGTTTTGGGAAATCTGCCCCTTATGACATCACAGGTGGGCGTGTCCACCTAGACGTGTGCTGGATGGGTCAGTCTACCAGCCTACCCAGTGGAATGTAGCACGTCACACATCTAGGTGGACACGCCCACCTGTGATGTCATAAGGGGCAGATTTCCAAAAAACGGCTTGTAGCGGCTGATCACGCCACACCTGGTGGCATGTCATGGGACCTTTAAGACACCAATATTGCTTCTATTTAGTCGTTCAGCAGATGCTTCAAACCAAAAGGGACTGAAGATTTAGGCATCTTAGTCAAGGATGCCTACAGGAAGACGGGACCCTGGATGGGGGTCCATGCTATACAACCGAGAGCGACGCGGACGGACGTACCAGGCACTCGGTGAGGACGTCCCCGTAGAGGTGGTGCTGCAGCAGGCTGGCGATGCGGAGGTAGGGCAAGCAGAACTGACGTAGGCTGAACTCGATGGACTGGGGAGACCACACGCTGGAGCTCAGCTAGAAGGAGGGGGGGGGGGGGGGGGGCGAAAGACAATGGTTATTACACCAGGTGTGGTGAGTGCAGGGACCATGTAGGTAAGCTCTGAAGACACATGGTGCATTCAGAGCTTACCTACACAGCCTAAACTTACCAAGACTCTTCAGAGCTACCTACATGGCTCTCCTCAACAAGCATCTTCAGAGCTTCCTGTTCTAAACATAGCACTACTCATTCTTGAACAACTATTTCCCATCTTTTTTTAAGTCATTGTTGATAATTATTGTGAGAAATCATTAACGTGACTTAATGAATTAACATGTTTCACATAGGTGAGTATCATTAATAGTAATATATAACTAAAGGCAAACTGAGCAAATGTGTTATTTCAGAAGAGTGTATCAAACGGGGTGCCCTTCGTATGACTCAGTACCCATGAAGTAGCTCTCAGGTTCAAAAAGGTTGGTGACCCCTGCTCTAGACTAACTAAGCGTCTTCAGAGCTACCTACATGGCCCACCTCAGCAAGTGTCTTCACAGCTACCTACATGGCTCTGACCTCATTTTGATTTTGATGGGATATGCATGTAGGAGGTGAAGGCATCCCGCTCAAGGACGTCCACAGCTAGACTGCGGACATTTGGGTTCAAACCTCAGAACCTTCGAACACCCTTTGATGCACAGTCCGGCAGTAGCTCAGGAGGTAGAGCGGGTTGGCTGGTGGCAGGTTGCTGGTTCGATCCCCGGCTTCTCCTAGCTGAGTGTCGAGGTGTCCTTGACAAGGTACCTAACCCTGACTGATGTCAGGGTTGACTGCTGTCTTCGACAGCTGCTGGATCGACAATTGGGCCGGTCCAGCAACTCCCAACGGCTAGCCGTTATAAGGAGCATATATAACTAACTAACTAACTGACCCTGAGGCTGACCTGCCCTGGGAGAGGGGACACCGCACAGCGGGGGGGGGGTGACACGAGGGCTGGGGGAGAGAGTCCTGTTTGTGAGTGGTTCCTTCCTCACCACGGTGGGCTCCGCCGCATTCAGCCGGTAGATCTTCTCGTCGCTGGACAGCTCGCTGATGACGTGGCTTAGCAAGGCTTCGAAACACTTCTCTCCGTTTGCCGCGTTCTGGAGAGGCACCAGACAAACAACAAACGTATTCAAGCTCCACTGTGTTCTGGTTCCAAATTAGGTCCATTTGGACGCGGCGCACTGAATGAGATACGCTGACTACACAGAATACACACGGGAACAGCAATTATTTTCTTACAGAAAGACACCCCAGACACAGATAAGCTGACCACATTACAAGAATGAGTGTAGCGATAAAAAAATAAAAACCTTAAGAAACTCGACGACTTAAGGCTAATGTTTTATGAAGATGAAAAGTCTGAAACATTTATCATGTTGAAGGTGGTAGAATATAAAACACCGTCCCGCCTTATCTCTCCTGCCTTCCTGCGTCCGAGATTCATCGAGAGAGAGAAAGAAAGAGAAAGAGAGAAAGAGAGAAAGAGAGAGAGAGCGAGAGAGAGAGAAAAAGAGAAATAGAAAGATATAGAAGTCTAATGTTTTGGATTACTCTGCACTGAATTCAGACCTTTGTTCAGTCGTCGCCTCGAGGTGATAACCGAAAAATCGATCAGCTCCGTTACCGGAAAAAAAGGCTGGTCCGTGTAAATATTAGAAGGACACGCGGGGGGGACGATGGCTCGTGAACGGGCTCAGCGTGGTTCATGGGGATGCAGCCGAGCGGTGTTCAACCACGTACCCCTCGCCCAGGACGACCCGGGGCTTTAGCGGGGGTGCGGCCGTGGGTCTATTGACGTTCCGCTGAGCCGCCCGCTAACACACATTTAATAGACGCCAGACAAATAGCCAATTAGGCGGCGCTCTTCCACCAAATCACACTTTTTGAGATAATGAAGATCGATACGGTCCGCGGGCGAAGGCCATGTAAATGAACCTGGAACGGGCGTCGTTCGTCTCCATCGGGAGTCACACGCCGTGATTAACGGTGGCAGTCCAGCGCTCCCGGAGCAGAGGAGAGACGTGACGCCGCTGGACGCGTTTGCTTTAAGTAGAGACCACCGTAGGCGAGCCCCCAGACCCGTCCGTCGACGGCGGCGGTCGTGGCGCCGCTCGTGAGCTGCCTCTGCTGATACCACCTGGTGTTCCAGCGGCTGTTTGAGGTTAGCGTGGCTCGCCAGAACGCTGTGTGTGGTCTTTGATGCAAAGGAATCACCATTTCTTAAAGAAATTTGACATCACTTAGACTCTGCATAGCCTCCCCCCACCGACGTCCTGGCACTTAATGTGCGCACTTATCGTATGTTGTACGTCCTGGCACTTAAAAGTAGTACTTAGCATTGTGTAGCGTCTCATCCTAGCTATCTTCTTTGTAAACGGGGAATTGGTTAACCCAACAATTGTAAGTGCTCGGCACTTGGTTCTATGTACATCCTTACTGTGCCGACAGCGATATATTGTTTCGCCTTCTACCGACAAATGTACTTATTATAAGTCGCTTTGGATAAAAGCGTCTGCTAAATGCCCTAAATGTAAATGCGAAGAGCGAACAACGTTTTAGCCCGAGGAGGCGGTCCTTAAATATCTCAGTCCCTCCCTTCCCCCCTGTCAATGGGCTTTATCGTCACGGGATATGTACAATGCCAAAGCTGATGTAAATATCGCCGTACTGAATGACAGTAAATATTGGTCGTCCTTTACCTTCTTGGGGGTTCCAGACGTGCTCCAGGCCTGACGCTCCTCGGGGCTGAACTGTGCGGAGAGTGCGGCCAGGGCCTGGACGAACTGCAGGTTGTACAGCATCTTCACCACGCAGGTGAAGTGTTCTGTGGGGGGGACAGGGGGGGGGGGGGGAGGGGGGGTCATTGGTGGTCACAAACACACACACACACACACACACACACACACACACACACACACACACACACACACACACACACACACACTTGAGCCAAATCGCTCAGCACTTGATGGAACGGGGAGGGAGGTGGAGAAGCAGGGCAGGAGAAAACGATGGATCACGCAATAATAATTTGAATCTTTGGAGGGCAGTAGTGGACACGATGGGTGTGTGTATTTGGTAGAGGTTGGAAACTAGGAGGAGGGCTGAGTCATTCTGGTGAGCGACTTTCCCAGCATGCCTTTCTTTTCTTCTCCCCCCCCCCCCCCTCCTCTCCCCTCCCCCGTCTACCACTTCAACCCAACGGATAATTACCTGGGGGAGATGGAGGTTTCAGACTGGAAGACAAAATGGAAGGTGCCATTGCCCGGTTTTTCCATAGGAGACATTGTACCCCGTGTCAGTGCGATTACAAACAAACACAACAAACAATGGGCGCCCCCCCCCCCTCCCCCAGGACAGGCAGGTCGAGCACGTCCCCTTCTATGTAGAATAAATCGAATCAAACCCACAACAAAAACAACTGAGCTATCTCGACCTCCATCGCTGCGCACTCTCCTCTATGGGGGCCCTCACTCAAGACGCATTACCGATCCTGTTGTGCATAAAAGAAAAGAACCCCCCCCGAAAAAAAATCAATTTCCCATCTCACATCGAGTGCGGTAATGATGCTTGGTTTGGCTAAATCAATTGGAAATTGAAAGAGATACGCAGCCCATCTAGAAGCTAATCGCACACTGATTGCCATTTCTCCTCCGTCAGGGCTCAAAGGCGAAGTAAAGGCCCGTTGAGTGTACTACAGAGAAAGGCAGTCCACACAATCATCTGTGGAAACGAAAAAAAAAAGCACAAAGAATGCACAGAGAAATGGATTTTCAACGTCACACTCAGCATCCACGAGGGGCTGAATGTTGAATGAAAGAACAGGGGTGAGGGGGTTATGGTGGTGGAGGTGGAGGTGGAGGTGGAGGTGGTGCTGGGGTTGGTGGTTATGCTGTTGGTGGTGGTTATGGCGTTGGTGGATGGTTATCGCGGTGGTTGTAGTGGAGGTGGTGTTGGTGGTCTTCGTGGTGGTGGTCGTTATGGTGGTTGAGGTGGAGGTGGTTATGGTGGTATAGAAGGGGGGGGGGGGGCTTGGTGGTCGTAGTGGTGATGGAGTTGGCGGGGGTTATGGTGGTGGTTGTAGTGGAGCTGGTGGGGGTGGTGTAGATTGTAGGGTGTTGTTGTCCCTCCTTCATCGGAGGACTTCAACTAAGGCCCAATCCCATTTCTGCCCCTTACCCCTTCCCCTTACCCCTTCCCCTTACCCCTTCAAAGCAAGGGGGAGGGGTAAGGGTAAGGGGTAAGGGGTAGGAATGGGATTGGGCCTAAGTGTCCAGGTGGAGCTGAATGACACAGCAAGGATACCCCCCCCACACCCCCCACCTCGGCTGAGCATCCCGGACCCCACCACCAGATAGACTCAGAGCGGGAGGCGTGATGAGAGAGTGGTTTCCTCCAGACGTTCAGTCGTGATTAGTGGCTGGTAATGGAGAGTGTCTGTGTGAAGCAGCAGCAGAGATGGTGCTCCCTGGCTCTTCTGCCCTCCCCCCCTCCGCCCCCTCCCCGATGCTCGAGGAGAGAGAACCGGGAACGCACCTTTTCTCAGGGGCTGCGGCATGGTCAGCACGAAGATGATGAGCAGCGACGGCACGTCTCTGAACAGCATGGCCACCTCCCGCCGGTCGACCTCCGGACCTCTGGGGGGGGGACAGGGACAACGTCTTTAATACAGGGAGGGTACGGACCAGCTACAGAGCCTCCAACCTGCCCCCGAGCTCCCTGGGTGAACCACAGAGAACCTCCCTGAGTGGACCAGAGAGAAACTCCCTGAGTGGACCAGAGAGAACCTCCCTGAGTGGACCAGAGAGAACCTCCCTGAGTGGACCAGAGAGAACCTCCCTGAGTGGACCAGAGAGAACCTTCCTGAGTGGACCAGGGAGAACCTCCCACAGAGAACCTCCCAGAATACATCACAGAGAGCCTCCCCCCCCCCCCGTGTACCACAGAGAACCTCCCAGAATGCATCACAGAGAACCTCCCAGAATGCATCACAGAGAACCTCCCAGAATGCATCACAGAGAACCCCAGTGTACCATAGAGAACCGCCCACAGAGAACCTCCCAGAATGCATCACATATAGCCTCCAAGAATGCAGCACAAACAACCTCCCACAGTGTATGCATCACAGAAAACCTCAGAGTGTACAACCGAGAACCCGAGCAGAGAACGCTGCAGCAACATGAATGATTGAGTGACTGAACGAACAGGGCGAAGGCATCCCAGCCCGGGCCCACGTCTGATGTTCATGTAACAGGGGAAGCGTTGCGGAACCCACGCAGTCAATATTGACTTGTTCACTAGATGGAGTGGAGTGCGACTACTCCTCCTCCTCACGTGAATCGCTTAAAACAAAGAGATGCCTTTCTGCAGCCAGGGGAAAGGGACGGTCGACGGGGGAAAACACACACACGTATTTTCCTTAATGCAGTCACGCACCGCCGTTATTGTTGTATTTGTGTAAAGACGGACGGAAAGAAAAAAATAAAAGCGTTCCTATTGACAACCTTGAGCCCCGGCCGTACTCTTAGAGCCCTCCAGGGATGGGGAACGACAACGAGTGCACTTAAGGAATAATGCTTCCATTTCCAGCCACTCTGCGTCCCAACGCCACAGTGCTCGCGGAGGACATAAAGTAGAACCGTAACAAAACGCTAAATGGCCCTTCTGATTCAAAGCCTACTGCCAACATGAAAAACACACACACACACACACACACACACACACACACACACACACACACACACACACACACACACACACACACACACACACACACACACACACACACACACACACACGCACACACGCACGCGCGCAACTGGAACCTAGTCTCGACACCTTCGGTGCGTCACAAAAAAATAAATAAAAAGAGTACTGATATACCGACCTGCATTGTTCAGAGATATAGAACAAGGCGGCGTGCGTGGATGGGTTTGCGTGCGTGCGCGCGTGCGTGCGTGAGGTTAAATGGCTGTCCTACTTCAACAGTCTCGGCTGGCGCCCGCGGCTGCCTGCCACGGTCCCAGAGTCCTTAACGAGGTATTTTTAAACGCCAAACGGCCCCCGCTGAGAACAGAGCGCGGTGTGTGTGTGTGTGTGCTGGACCGAGCCCTTTAATAGCAGACAGACCCCGGCCCTCGCCACCATTATGTGGGAGGCACACGCGCGTCGCGCTCATCGCTGATCTGCAGTTGTCCCAAGTAAGGCAAAGCGTCAGTGGTTAGCTACGCCCGGGACAGCTCAGGGCTGAGGGAAACGCAATGCTGCTGGGCCTAGTGATTTGTGGAAACACACACACACACACACACACACACACACACACACACACACACACACACACACACACACACACACACACACACACACACACACACACACACACACACACACACACACACACACACACACAGGTTCTGAGACGTGGCTGTGGTTATTCTGAGACAGTGTGTCTGGCTAAAGGACTGGGAGGAGGCTGGGCTGCCCTGGGGGTGGTGGTCGGTTTGGGTGGGTGCTGTTGGTGGGGGGGGTGGTGGTGGTGGGGGGGGTGGAGGAGGGGATGAGGTGGGGTTAGTGGTGATAGAGGTGGAGGAAGGGATGTGATGGGGGTGGTAATGGTGGAGGCGGGTGGTGGTGGTGGTGGTGGGGGAGCAGTGATTTTGACAGGGTCGTTTCACTCTCCGCGGAGCACCCCATGATTTGCCAGATGCGACAATTATTGGTATCTATGGCAACCGCTCGTAGCCCCTTCTCAGTGTTTTTAGCTCTGCCTTTGTGTGGCGGGAAAAAAGCTTTCTGGGGACATGGGGGGGGGGGCTCTTAGAGTGGGGGGCAAAGTGGCACTGTCATTACGTGCTTCTGTGCAAGCAGGCGGTCGGTGTGCATGTATGTGTACGTGGACTGCTCCATTGGTTGTTCTAGGCCACAACGCACGCGCACACACACACACACACACACACACACACACACACACACACACACACACACACACACACACACACACACACACACACACACACACACACACACACACACACACACACACACACGCGCGCGCACGCAAAATTCAAATTCAGCCAGAGCACAACCTGTACTGTACTTACTCTTCTAGCTGGCTCTTAGTGACCTGCGTGAGTCGGGTCCAGGGGTTGTAGGCAGAGTCGATGCTGTACAGACGCATGTGTGTGGCCAACACCTGGAACAGCTGGTCTACAACACAGGAAGACACACCGCGAAGTTAGCATCATTAGAACAACAACAACAACAACGACAACAACCCAAAGGGAGAACCTGTTAGGACCACTCCTTTTAACCCCTCTTACAAATCAGAGGCTTGAGGTTTGAAACCAGGCCACGACAAGACTGGCCCGTGAGAACCCCGGCAGCCTTCAGCCGTGGTCACACATGCTCATTGTGAACGTTGAGGGGCGAACGCACACAGACAAACACACACATCAATAGACATACATACGCACACACACACAAATACATACAGACATCCAGACACGTGCACATAGAAATAGACGGACACGGACATGCACACAGACACGCACACAGACACGCGCACAGACACGCACACACACACATCCTTAGACACGTGCACATATAAATAGACGGACACACACACACACACACACACACCAGTGTGTTTAAATCAACCAGACATTTGTCGATGAATTCTTGGTACGGATTCAAAAATACTTAGAAATGGTGAAATATGCCTTTCTAAGAAAACTGCGGTTGACGGAAAATCAATAGTATCTAGTTAGATGCTAGTTAGAATTGCACCATCCGTAAAAATGGCCCCTTTAAGGAATAAAAGGAACCTAGTTGGGTTTCTTATCCAATTCCATCCACAATTGTACGAAACAAACCCTTAAAAGAATACACAGAACCAGCTTTGAAAATAACACAATTTTATCAAACCAGATTCTTCCAGCAAAAAACACCCATCTGTTTAACCTAGGCAACACTAAACAACTACCCATAATCACCATCCCTGTGATGGTGTTTTTCCCAGGGAGTTATGACGTGATAATGCAGCAAAACACTTGGTATTAGGCAGATCTCCAATATTGACAGAGCGAGCAGCCGATCTCTGGAGCAACACTGCCCTCCACAGGTGAAGTCGGGTACAGCACGAGGTAGAGGTCAAAAGACTAAACCGATGTCACAATTGCGTCAACGCAAAAGGGATTTAATTTCCTCCGCGGGGAGACTGGCAAAGAGTGGCACAGAGTGACACAGCAGTCTTGAACAATAGTCTTCCGTCAGGTCACCGAACCAAAGTCGGACGCTTCCACCTCGGGTGAAAGATCCATGATAGCCTTCACGTATTATTTTCCTCTCGCCTCAAGCTACGGCCATTCCTTATATCGCCTCGGAAGAAGAGGGAACAAATAAGGAATCATGTCGAGGGAGATTTGAGGGTCGTAGACAACTCGTATCTCTGAATCCACGGACACATGTTCCGACAGTGACCGACAGGTGGCCAACGTCCTCATCATGATTGATAAGATGAGTTACTCCACACCATCAGGTACTTAAGCAACGTCACCTCCCAGGAAATGAGACAGACGATCCGAAGGAACACGAGGAAGGAGGAAGACCCAGAGCAGCAAAATAAATCTACAATAATAATAATGAACTCGGCTCCACAAGAGAATAGAGTCCTGGTTCTCTGGTATGGACGAACGACCCTGGTCCCATGAGGAGTCACCTCACTGAGGGGTCCTAAGGAACCCTAGGGAGCCTGGCAGTATGGAGGCTGCTCCTCTCCTAAACACGCGCTGAACCACGGTTCTGGCCCTCCCATTGGCCGGCGAGAGCGAGGGCTAATGAAGTGCGACCGGGTAGATGTGGCCATCAGCGCTGTGTGTGTCATTAGCGCGGCTGGGAAAATGGCCGCGCTCCAATGCTAAATGGCCCCCTTTTTAATTCCTCCAGCGGCTGAAAATACGTTTCAGTGTTGAAGCCATCACTTTGAATATTTCATCGCTAAACAGACAAATTAAAGAGTATGGGGGCACATTCGCACTCACATCAATTTAACTTAAATTGCCGTGCTGCATATTTCTCCTCTGAGAGTAGAGCGGGGCTGGGCTCAGTTACCATGTTGGTCCACCGGGGCGGTGGACCAGTCAGGGCGTAGCCCGGGCATTCAGTGAACCACCACTACATTGTATTCATATCATACATAAACTCAGTTTAGCAAAACGGGCCAACCGTTTGTTTGCGTTCTGCTGCCCTGTCTAGACACTTTATTTAACTCTTAATCCAGAAAAAAACACAAAGTTCCCCTTGTCGTCATTTTCTAAGAAAATATGAATTGTTTCCTTTAGTATTGTTCTGGCTTTATGATAACAAAGCAGAGCTTTGAATCAAGGAACCACTGAAGGAAATCTTGTAGTGTCCCAAAAACTAAAAGATAGTACAAAATTATTTCTGAATAGAAATAGCCACAGGGTTTTTTCGCTGTAAGTAAATCATTAATAGCCAAGCCTATTTTGCCACTTAAGACTGGATTGTTTTTAATCTGTCTCAGTGTGTCTCCTTGAGAAGCGAACACAAAGAGAAAGCTGGTTTTTGCTGTGATGGCTTTAAGGCACGCCAGCCACCGCCAGAAGCACAGCAAGACTCCTATTGCTTTTCCCCCACAACATCAATCATCTGGGCTAAGAAACACTGCTCTTTGTCAAGGACGTTTTAGTTGGGATTTCATAACCAATTGGATTCACTCTTGTTTGTTTTCTGTATACCCACATACATATACCGCTATAAATACACACACATATACACATCCACACATATATTAATATATAAATACACACACAACCCACTGTCCTAACCTAACCCACTGCTTATATGTGTAGTAAGTATGACAGATAATTCCCTGTGGGGGATGTATGGTTATTTAGGATAACAGATGTTGTAATGTGATAGTTACATGTGTAGTTAGCATAACATGGTTGTAATGTGATGTTACATGTGTAGTTAGTATAACATAGGTGTATTGTGATGTTACATGTGTAGTTAGTATAACATGGTTGTAATGTGATGTTAATGTGTAGTTAGTATAACATGGTTGTAGTGTGATGTTAATGTGTAGTTAGAGTAACATGGTTGTAATGTGATGTTAATGTGTAGTGAGTGTAACATGGTTGTAATGTGATGTTAATGTGTAGTTAGTATAACATGGTTGTAGTGTGATGTTAATGTGTAGTTAGAGTAACATGGTTGTAATGTGATGTTAATGTGTAGTTAGTGTAACATGGTTGTAATGTGATGTTACATGTGTAGTTAGTGTAACATGGTTGTAATGTGATGTTAATGTGTAGTTAGTGTAACATGGTTGTAGTGTGATGTTAATGTGTAGTTAGTGTAACATGGTTGTAGTGTGATGTTAATGTGTAGTTAGTATAACATGGGTGTCATGTGATGTGTGGTTGTGGGGGTCGGGACTCACTGAGACAGGAGCGTTTGGCGGCGCCACTAGCTCCTCCAGAACACAGGTGGCCGCCGCGGTGAACCAGCTCCAGCTCCAGGTTGGTCCTGAGGACAGGAGGACAGGGGGACAGGACAGGAGGACAGGGGGACAGGGGGACATGGGGACACAGCAGCAGGTTAGTGGTCAGAGACACACACACACACACACACACGGCAAAGATATTTCTATAGCACTTTTCATGCACGCGGTTGTCTCAAAGTGCCTCACACACACACACACACACACACACACACACACACACACACACACACACACACACACACACACACACACACACACACACACACACACACACACACACACACACACACACACAAATACATGATGAATTGTGCACCACTAAATGTGCCCGTTGTGCAGCCGGCCTCCGTCTAGCAGCCTTCCAGCTTTTCAAGGCTTCTGACCAAGCTGGTGTGAAGAAACACTTCTCCTCCCTGCGTATCCAGATCTCACCCCCTACTACCCCCACCCCCCCCTCCGGCCCGTTCCCTGGCCACAAATCTCTGAACACACACAGTGATGGGTACACAGATAGGTGCTGCTAAAATTAGACAAAAAGGCGCGCTTGTTTTCATCCAGCTGCCGGCCGGGGGAGGAGAGAGGGAGGCAAGGGGGAGGAGGGGAGGGAGGGAGGGAGGGTCCAAATCCTCAGGTTTCCGAGGGAGGAAGAAAAAGCAATTTCACATTAGATACTGCCGGCACTGTGACGCTCCGTGTGGCTGCCGCTGATAAGAGCGCCGCTGGGACCGAGGAATTTTTCCACTCCTCGGGCAATTTGCTCCGTTCATCGAACTTCAGAGAGCCAACGAGCGGCCAGACGCTCTTTCCGGAGACCTGGGAATGCTAGGAGGGAGGGGGGGGGCGGGGGTGCTCTGGGGGGGGGGGGGGGGGTCAAAAGGTCAAGGGGGAGGAGGGATAGGGGGGGGGGGGCTGGGCCACTCTGTTGCAGAGGGTGCAGGGGTTAAGGGCAGCCAAGGACATGAGAAACCAAGACGTCTATCGGGGCGGGACGGATAACGCTTGTGGCGTGCTATGTGCTCTGGTGTTCGACTCCCAGCCAGCGAAAGGTTCTGGGTTTGATTTCCCAAACTGTAGGCCTACACCCTTACGCAGAGGGGGAAGGCCAACATGAGGGACACACCTGTGGGCCTGCACCCAAGAGGGCCTACACTGCTGTCCCCGACACAGAGACAGCCGACAAACGCTGCTGTGAAGAGGTGCGCTACGAGAGAGAAAGTGTCCCGTAAAGCTCCAGCAAGTGTGTGATAAATCCATAGTGAGGCCTAATAAAGGACTCTGGGGAGGGGGGGGGGGGGGGCGGGGGGGGGGGGGGGGGGCAGGTGCGAGAGTCAATACAACTTTACTGCAGCCTGAATTGACTGAGCTGCTAAAGCCTTTTAGAAAGAGCAGTTTTCCAGCAACACCTCGAGCCCCGCTGTACGGCCGTATAATCAGAGGTATGAATAAAGGCAATCAGAAACCCTTCACACTCCCCTGCACAACTTTCAGAATACGCCAAGTAATCTATTATACATCCAGTGTAGGTACAAAGACTGTGCAACATCTGCAGTATTGAATTTCAATACGTTCCCCCTCCCGGCCACAGCGGGCCGAGCGCGACGGTGATAAAATAAAATAACCCAAAAAAAGTGGCAAAAACTTTAAACACTGGAGAGAAAGGTCCTCTGAGGTTCTGTGTTTCCTCATTCAGGTGGCGAGTGGCGTTGGGAGACGATCCAGAAGAATACAGTCAGTCAGTCAGTCAGTCAGTCAGTCAGTCAGTCTGTAGAGGAGCTACCTAGTCTGAGCAGTTCGGGGTCCCGGGTTACAAGACACGCCTTCTCTCAGAGGGACACGCCCTCTTTCAGAAGGACACGCCCTCTTTCCGAGGGATACAACTTCTCAGAGGGACACGCCCTCAATCAGAAGGACACGCCCTCTTTCAGAGGGACACGCCCCCTAATGACCTGCATCTGAATTCATTGTAGGGCGTTGTGGTTAAAAGTGTCTGCGGAATAGTATTGCATGTTAGAGGTGGGCACAACTAAACCGTGCAACTCACCGTTACTTAATTCATCTATTGAATATGCATAAACATTTAAACAAGTTAACCCAATCAGACTGACCTAGATGTCATAATGCGGTTTGTGGCCTGTTTCAGCACTGGTGCTTCTGACTTGTCAGTCGACCCCCTGACTCACCTGGCCACGGAGTACATGAAGAGGAAGTCGTTGTCAGGGGAACCTGGGTTCTTGCCGTAGTCCATGTACTTCTTCTGGGTGGTGTTCTTGATGTCCTTGATGACCAGCTCCATCTCTTTGCTCAGGTTCGACACCGTCTGAGCGAACACAGAATGAATGCTCTTTAAAAGGAGGTTCGAAGTCATAAACATGCACAGGGACACAGCGGAGTTAAGTTGGGACATATATAAACACAGGGGACCTATATAAATTGCTGATGAAGCCTTCAACTGATATTGCTCTAATACATTTTTAAAATAAATGGGGTGCATTTTTGAGAAGTATATTTGAGAACACTCATTTAAACACTTCTATTCTGGGGGGGTTGCCTACCTGAACACCTGCATTGAAACAACTTATTTTTTTTTATTATTACAATTCTAAATTAGTGGTCATCTGGGATAAAGAAAAAAAATGTAACCAAAAAAATATATAGGCCTATATCTATACGCTTCTCCCGTCTAGACCTGAATGATGAACCACAAAGCCCCTTGTCCACCGCAGAACCGACTAGCTAAAACAACAGGGACCCAGCGGACCCCAGTGACAGAGGGAGGCAGCGTCCTCACCGGGAAGGGGGCCATCAGCCCCTGCAGGTCCTCCACCTCCTTCACCAGGACCGAGGGCTTCTTGTTGCTGGGGCAGTGCCAGGCCCCGGCCTCCAGGCCCGGCCCCGGGCGGCAGGGGATCACGCTGTTGGCAAACTGCCGGCACAGCGGGCAGGTGAACTCCCCCTTGTCCACGGAGAAGCCCTGCAGGACCTGGTCGTTCTGGAGGAACACACACGAACACACACACACACGAACACACACACACACACACACACACACACACACACACACACACACACACACACACACACACACACACACACACACACACACACACACGAACACACACACACGAACACACACACACACACACACACACACACACACACACACACACACACACACACACACACACACACACACACGCACAACGGAACAAAGAGAAGACACGGTTCACGATCTGTATAAAACCAAGGATACAGGAGGGCAGTCGTTCTAGAGAAACAGACACGACGAAACTAAGAAAAACCACAGTTCAAGGTCTGTATAAAACACAAGAGAACGGGGGGGGGGGGGGGGGGACTAGAGGGACTGAAAGAGAGCGGGACTCACTGCCAACCAACAGGGTAATCTGCATACTGGGATGTGAATCTAATAAGGGCTACACTGGTCTAGTACCGCTGGGACCCAATAAAAACAGGGCTTGTACCATCCTTGGTTGCTTTGTGTTATGGTTTAATAGCACTTGCTTTCAGTAAGCCACCTTGGGGCTTTTAATTCAACCTCGAGTAAGAGTATTTCTTTTCCTATTTCACATGGATGCTTCCGAACCAGAACACAGAGAAGACGCTCATGACTTTATCCATGGAACTAAAAGCCCCTTCGGCAACTAATTTGTAATCACTGTGACATTTTATGTATGTATGCTGGACATGCTATAACTTTTCTTTTATTGTTGCAGCTTTTATATCCCGTGGGCTGCTGTAACAAGTGGAATTCTCGTGTATGGGATGAAATAAAGCTCTTATCTTATCTCCACATCGGAGGTAAAACACTGAACAACAAGTGAGCGGCCCGCGCGGGTGACGCGGAGAGGGAGAGGGAGCTCAGTGCTCACCCGGAGGGACTCCATGTAGGACTTGTGGCAGTCGATGTGCAGCGTGTGGCCGCAGGTCTGGACGTAGACGCCACCGTCCCAGCCGATGGAGACCGACTGCAGACACGAGCTCTGGGGGAACACACAAGTGGACGCACACACACACACACACACACACACACACACACACACACACACACACACACACACACACACACACACACACACACACACACACACACACACACACACACACACACACACACACCGGTCATATATTCGGCCTGCGAACCAAAGCCTCCCTGGAAGGACACTAGAATAACATTAGGGAGAATAAATAAATACACACAGTAGGAGAACATGAACTCCTCCACAATGCTATGACTAGACATGCACTGGACGATTAGAAGGGATGTTGGCAGATAGAGGCAGACTTTGTCATGGGAACTGTCTCTATGCACTAGATAACATTTGAAAACCACGGCGGACAACACCACACAGAGCTCTGAAAGTCTGTTCAACAAATAAGCCACTGTTGTGCTCTGGACCACATAGAGACCACGATTGAGCAGAAATTGTTCTAGATGTCCGATGTCAAACACAGATGGTGGAATAAAACGGGGGATTAGTCCTTCAGAGGGGCCGAGTGCCCCCCCCCCCCCACCTGGCAGGTGACACGGACATCGGTTGAGGTCTCTCTTGCTGGAGGGGAACACACCTGAAATACTCACCTTGACAGGAGCATTACTTTAACGCAGGGCCTGCCAAGACCTGATCCTACCACAGATTTCAGGCCCCTCTTTTTGTTTTTTTCCCCCCAGTAACTTATCTCATTTGTGACTTTAAAAGTGAGAGCTATAGTGGTTCGCCTCTAGATGGTTATTTTTTTTAGGGGATGGGTGTAAAGTCTCTTCACACTAAAAAAACTGTACAAGCAAACAGAAGAAGAAAAGCGAATTGAAAGTCTACAGACAATTAAACCCATTCCCCCCCGCCCCCCCCCCCCCGACACGGTGGTTAAAGGGGAGGTCACCTCTCTGAAGAAGCGCTGCATCAGCGCCAGGCGAAGGTCGTGCGCAACACCGCACGTGTCCGCCGCGTAGATGTGCTCCTCGTCGCTCGTCGGCAGCTTCTTGGCCTCGCCCGTTTTACAGCGATGGCCCAACACTGGAACACAACAGTGGAGTCAACAACAACAACAACACTGGAATCAACAACCACACTGAAACCTTACACTGTAATCATCAACCAACACAACAACAACACTGGAATCAACAACCACAACAACACTGAAACCTTACATTGTAATCATCAACCAACACAACAACAACACTGGAATCAACAACCACAACAACACTGAAACCTTACACTGTAATCATCAACCAACACAACAACAACACTGGAATCAACAACCACAACAACACTGAAACCTTACATTGTAATCATCAACCAACACAACAACAACACTGGAATCAACAACCACAACAACACTGAAACCTTACACTGTAATCATCAACCAACACAACAACAACAACACTGGAATCAACAACCACACTGAAACCTTACACTGCAATCATCAACCAGCACAACAACAACAGTGGAATCAACAACAACAACAACAACACTGGAATAATCAACAACCACACTGAAACCTTACACTGCAATCATCAACCAACACAACAACAACACTGGAGTCATCAACCACCAGAACAACATTGGCTTAGCTCAGGAGGTAGAGCAATTGTCTTGTAACCGAAAGGTCGGTAGTTCGAATCCCAGCTCCTCCTAGCTGTGTTGATGTGCCCTGAGCAAGACACTTAACCCTAACTGTCGCTTTGGATAAAAGCGTCTACTAAATGCCCTAATTGTAACACAACACTGGAATCGACAACCACCACAACATTGGAACACAACACTGGAATCATCAACCACAACAACAACAACACTGGAATCATCAACTACAACAACACTGGAACACACCCCAGCACAGAGGAGCCATCAACCACCCACAAACCCAGAAGGATACTGATTGATACACATTTTTAATAACGAAATCACATCATGACTTCAACAGGGCTCTCGGATTCCAAATGAACACAGCCGCATGGGACATTAACAATACCTACAAAAAAACCAAATAGCAACGTTTTATCTCGTATAAGCCGAGTTTCACAGCGATTCTCCACCGACGGCAACATTAGACGTCTGTGAGATACCGCATAATGAGCTTGACGCGCATACAACAGCCAGGGACGGGGGACGGCAGAGTCGCACCATATGTCATGTTGTCAGCGCCGTGTGCTGCTCGCCTCGGACGCCGTTAACCAGCAGTTCATAAATGAAGATTGATCACTCTCAGACCACAGCTGACGGATGTTATGCAATCTCTGTCACGGTGTACGGCCGGACAGGATGGGCATGTCTTGTTTGTGGACGGGCATGATGGACATGTCTTGTCACCAGCAGCCAAGAAGGGGGCGGGACAGGTGGCTGTTGTTATTGTGTTGTAATGATGATCACAACTCTTCTAAACGGTTACGTTCTCCCAGCTAGCTAGGTTTCCCTGGGACAGCAACGTCCGTGTGTCCGTTTGACCTTGAGGACGGAGAGATCTGTGAAGGCCACATTACCACGTGACTAATTACTTATAAAACAGGACTATTTGTTTTCATGACGGAGGATGATGCCCCTGTGCGTCCAAGACGATAGCATAGAAATTACCTCTTAACCGGCGGTGTGCAGGGGAGCCGGGATCAACATGGATGATAAACGACCAGATGAAAACAACAGCTAACATGCGTTTAAAAAGAGATCTCCAGTACGGTCCCAGCCAGCTTCAACAAGAGCTCCAGGATACATATATATACACGCCCGCTGTTATACTGTTTGTGCGTGCTTGTGTTACAAACCAAGTGCAACAACAACAACAACAACAACAACAGCCCAGTATTTTGCAGTGCGATTTCGACAGTCTCAAAATGGAGTGGGAGGAGGAGGAGGAGGAGGAGGAGGAGGAGGAGGAGGAGGAGGAGGAGGAGGAGGAGGAGGAGGAGGAGGAGGAGGAGGAGGAGGAGGAGGAGGAGGAGGGTACCTGAGGAGGCCTGTAGCAGCACCACCAGGCCGGTGGGCCGGTCTTCTGTGGACGGGCCGCTCTGGCCGCAGATGACACAGTCGTAGAGGATCTCCGAGTCCATCAGCTCCGTCAGCCCCAGGTCCATGGCCGCCTCGCCGTCGGGGGATTCTGGAGAGCGGACCGTCACAACGTCAGGAAGGGGCTGGGTGTCTCACTCGAGCTAAAGGTGACATCTTATACCAACCAGCCAGCTGTGAGTGTGATCAGCCATTACAAGCAGATTAGCCATTATAAGCCATTACAGCATGCATGACAAATGGATGAGCAACGTTTGCTGCAGTCCACTGGCTAGGCAAGGTGGACACGCACACTTCTGATGTCAGAAGAGGCAGATTTTCAAAACGGCTTGTAACGGCTAATCACACTCAAACCTGGTGGCACAACATGTCACTTTTAAGCTCATGGTGTCTACTGCGGACGTCGGGGTGCTGAACCATAACCTTGTTGCTGGGACTAGTCAAACCCCCGAACCCCTGTTCTGCCTGAATAGGCGTACACAGAAGAGAAAATCACGCCAGGCCAAACAATCGAGAGGGCCGTGGATGAACTCATCGCAGAGTAATGAATCGTGAAATGTTTGCGTCTGAGCCAGGCTGGGGAGAGAGTGGGGTCGCGGGAGGTCGTTCGTAGTACACTCCTGATGTAGGTCGACATCGCGCTCTGTTGAAGCCACACTGACACCCTCTAGATCAAGACGCCGTTATTAATAACCCGGCGCTCTTGAGCATCCACCCCAGGTGGGCTTCGGCACATGCAAGCGTCTGCCTCGGCTGTATAACGGGATGGAAGGAGATGGGTAACTATTGCACACACACACCGGGTTCGTTTTGACATTAAAGTTAAACATCTAGACCCAGAACCAGCTGGTGGGTTCAGGGTGAATCACCTTACTGGGCAACATGAGGGAGAAGGTGGAGAATATCAGGTCGGATTATTGTTGCAGAAACAGGTGCATGGGAGCAGTGTACCAAGGGGTACAGTCTGGGACACGGCACGAGAGAGATTAATTACTACTGTGGAATTAGCTTTAAATGTTAAGGAGCGTGTTCAATTTAAAACCGTAAACGTGGTGAAATGTCAGGACGTGTTTGAAATTGATTTACTGCTTTCGTCTGAGGACCGGGTTCTCAGGAGAGGTCGCTGGGGTTTTGGGGGGAGGGCGGGGGGGGGGGAGGCGGAGTGAAAACTTGTTTACGTCAGTTGTCAACGCCAGCTTCAGCCTCGGGGGGTCCTGCCCCCCCCCCCCCCCACACACACCCCCACTCCCTCCTTCCCTCATCACTAGCGCACGTTTTCACAACCGCACGCACACAAGGTGAGGAACAAGGGCGACATTCGCCCGCCTTCTGAATGGAGATTATTGCACGTCGACAATGTCAATACGATCAATCGTATTTTCTGGGGCGGCTTGGGCCCCTTTAAAACGTACTGGTTCATTGGCGACGTCAAACAGTGACATGGATTCAATATACATATTACCTGGAAGAGCATTTCACAACCATCATCAATACAGACATGTCACAGGTCCGATTCCGGTCTGGTGAATAACAACACTACACGATGGACGCAGGGATGATGATGAGGAGGATGATGAAGGGTTTACGCCACAAGCGTCCTTCCGTTCCTCCACACAAAGTCATGCGTTGGCCTTTACTCGCTCCTCAGTGTGGGGAGCTATGTAGCCACGAGCTACACCGAGATGGATGTTTGAACAGATGATTGTGCCAACATTTCTCTCCGGGACTGACCTTTAATTCGTCCCGTGAAATGAACGCAGAAGTGCCGCAGAGCAGACCCCAGGCTCGGCCTTATTCTTGCAAGATGTGTAAACGAGTTAAACTGGTTTAAAGGGGTGTATGTGGGTCAAAGTCAACAGGAACACTCACAGTATAGTGCCAGAATAAAGAAAGCGCAAGGGGGAGACGGAAACGGTGTTATAGTTAGAAATGCTCCTGCCTTTAGGACACAAGAGTGTCTGACAATCGCCAGCTGAACTCCAGACCCCTTTGGCTCGAATACGCACCGTCGTGTCCCGGTGAACCCAAAGCACACAGACACCGAATTCAGCTCAAACTTAGCGTCGTTCGACCCAAAGTAGAAACAGAGTCGTATTGTTTTAACGGAGCAAAGACACCATAGTAGCGGGGCTGTATTTTCCCCCTCGCTTCGTATCGGGCTAACGTCAAAAATTAAAAACTGTATTTTGCGTCTGTGCCGAAACGGGCTTCATTATCCCCGGAACGGAGCCGAAGGTGACGCAGAGACGGCGGCAGGGAGCCAGAGGGAGGCGCTACCGTGCCTCCACAGCAGGAGGCACTATTGTGGACCCCCCCCCCTCCCCCCACTGGTCGACGAGTCGCATCACGGCGGCCATCTTTCTCCCACTAACCACGCCGTGCAAGGGCGGACCCTGGAGTCCGACACAACGTTAGTGCCCTGATCCTGGGTGACCCCCCCCCCCCCTCCTAACTGGCCCCCAGGGGCCCCAGTGGACCCCAGGGGGGGGGGGGGGCGGAGTCACTTTGCTTTACTGACACCAAGCCAGAGCAGCTGTACTTCAAGGACTGTCAAAGTTTAACGCACGACACAAAATGTAATAAACAAGAGTATAAACACCCACCAAGGTGTCCCTATGTTTATTTTTATACAATAAGGTGCAACTAAAAAGCTATCAAACTAATGTGCCACTACAGACACCAAGGACGCTACCACCGTACTATGCCTCTCTACGAGCCATCAGGCTTGGCTTCAGACCGAATACGGAGCCTGGCTGAGAGGTTTTTGATGGGAAATGGCTGAGGAAGCCGTTAAAAGGACATGCGACATGATCCATTGATTGACGATTTTTCGGTTTCCAGGGCCAGGAGTAGTACTGTAAATGAATGTCCATTAATGCAATTAAAACACTATTTACTGTGGATGTCCTGCTTCAACCACCGCATGCAAAAATCACGCAGCATTGATTTCCCCTTGGACGGGAAAAGCCTGTGACCTTGCTGAAGTGTAGAGAGCGGATGAGTGTGTAAGCGAGTGTGAAACCCTGCCATTAAACGGAGAGGACGAGGTGTAAAACAACACCCGTCTGCCCTTACCGACGTCCATGGCGGTCTCCATGAAGCTCTTCTGCCTGGAGGCGAACTCGGCCAGCAGCTTCTGCTGCCGTTCCCGGGCCCTCGTACGCCTGGAAGACCAGAGAGAGAACACAACCCAACGGTTGTTTACCAACGCACAACCAAGCGCTCACGACTTAATTCCGAATACATTTCCCGAACGTCCCCTTCATAAAAAGCTTTCAGGTCCGACGCTAACCAAATCGACCGTACCCTGGTTGCTAATGCGTCGCCATGGAAACAGGGTTCTAAAACCGCGCGCGTCGTCTTTCGGGCATCAAGCGGTGAACACGAAGCACGCGGCCCGGGCAGAGAGCCTTAACCACCGGCAGCGGCACCACCGGCAGCGGCAGCACGCCGCCGACACAATTAACCTTCCGTGGGGCTATTAGGATTCTTTTTCTCTCCCCTCCGCCCGGCCGTGTGCTAGTGTCAGGCGGGCCGTGAGGGGTTAACGACCGGGCTAACGCGGCGCTACGCGGTGGTGGTGGTGGTGGTGGGGGGGGCGGGGGGGGGGGGGGGCGCGGCGGGGCATGGGGCGGACTGTAAATTGAGTCCCCTAATAAGAGGACATAAACAAGCGCTGACAGGAACGCCGCGGCCCAGCGCGCTGCGCTGACAGCTCCAGGGCCGCCGACAAGCAGCCTGAGGGATGGGCCCGCCCCCGGCGGCTTCACGCCTCCGCCGCCGCCGCCGCATAGCCTAGCCACCGCCGTCGCCTTGACGACGGCCACAGTCCTTGTGAGAGAAGGGAGAGAGAGTCGCTAGTACCCTGTTTTTTTGTTTTTTTTCTTCCCGTCTCCAGGGTCGGGTCGAGTCGCGTCAGAGACCCGGTCGTTATGAGCTGGTTATGGCCCGTTCCATCATCATTACACGAGACCGAGGGGAGAGGGAGGGAGGGAGGGAGGGAGGGAGGGAGGAGGGAAGGGGGTGCGGGAGAGGGAAGGAGTGGGGAAGGGGGAGGGAGGGAGGGAGGGAGGGGGCAGGGGACTGAAAATCAAAGAGATTGTAATGATTCGTGAATGTGCTCCGTGGGACGACTCCTGAGTGCGTGACACCCAAAGGGTGGGGCGAGTACGTTGGTGCCGTTTAGCCCAATGGGTAGAGCACGACGTTGAGACCCGGCCAGGGTTAGGGGCTCGATTCCCCGCCGATGCTATGGAACGTATACGGCTCACGGTAGTCTGAGACTCTTTGGATAAATAGTGTCCGCCAAATATTATCTTGGGATTGCTTTTGTCTGTGTAGTTTGTCCCCCGTTCATCTCACCGTTTGATACTTGGCTACTTAAAAACTATTACCTTTGGGATTAAACTTTTTATCTATCCAAAGGCACCACACTTTTATTAAATAATATATTTTAAGGTTTACATTATACATTTAGCCATATCTCTCCACTATTTCCATGGTCTTCACGTTAGTGTATACACTGTATATTTAGTAACACACACACGTTGAGGCATCTATCGGCATGTCTCCGTACCTCTCCTCCTTATCCAGGGTCTTCTTGTCTGCGGGGCTGCTCTTCTTGGGGGGCACGGGGGGGCACACCTTCCCGCAGATCTCCTGGATGCTGCGCTGGCTGTGGCGGCTGCATCCGGCCGCCTTGGTCAGGATGCGCTCGATGGCGGTGATGCCGTCGCCATGGGTGTGGCGCCCGGCGTCTGCGGGCCCCCCCCCCGCCGCCGCCGCCGCCTTGGCCGCCGCTGCCTCCTCCAGCCACCCGGCGGGCAGCGAGTTCTGCTTGGCCGACAGCTTCTGGTGCAGCTTGATGAGCAGCGACAGCATGCTCTCGCGCACCTCCAGGATCTCCGTCACCAGCTGGGGCGGCGTGCCCGGCGGGACCCAGCGGGTGGAGGAGCTCTTGGGCCGCACCACCTGGGCGCTGGCCTCCGTGCTGCTGCGGTTGATGATCTCCTGGAACTTCCTGCGGCGCTCGGCCACCAGGCTGAAGACCTGCGCCTCGCGGAGGTTCTGAAACCACAGAGACGAGAGAGAGAGAGAGAGAGAGACGAGGAGAGAGACAGACAGAGAGAGAGAGAGACACAAGGAGACACAGAGAGACAGAGAGAGAGACAGAGCGAGAGACAGAGACAGAGAGACACAGAGAGACAGAGAGAGATGAGGAGAGAGACAGAGACAGAGACAGAGGGACACAGAGAGAGACAGAGACAGAGAGAGAGAGACGAGGAGAGAGAGAGAGAGAGAGAAACAGAGACAGACACAGAGGGACAGAGACAGAGACAGAGAGAGAGAGAGAGAGAGAGAGAGAGAGAGAGAGAGAGAGAGAGAGAGAGAGAGAGAGAGAGAGAGAGAGAGAGAGAGAGAGACAGAGACAGAGAAACAGAGAGAGAGAGAGAGTCAGAGGGAGAGTCAGAGACAGAGAGACGCTCCGTTAGACACACAGGAGGGAGCTCATAGGGTCCCCAGCAGCAGAAACCGAAGCCCTCCACACTCGGAAGAGTCGCATGCAAAAAAACATTTTTTGCATGACCCTGCAGAAAACGTTTAAATAAATAAAACGCTTAACACGTTCACACGGCACACAGACGTTTCAAACCGTTTAAAAACATTCATATCGACGGGTGAGCAGCCCAATGGAAACCACACGCCCCTCGTCGTCACGTTTTGGCAGACAAATTATAACATATAATTGCTGATGCGTCGAGTTCAGGAAGCTCCCCTCGGAGTAGAGGAGTGTTTACCTTCCCCCAGCGGAGGGAAGCGTGTAATCACGGGGATGCAGAAGCAGGTGGATTGAGTGGAGGTGTTGCCGTGACCCCGGCTGACAGGAAGCCAGGGCGGGAGCCCGTTAAATATACATACATCATACGGGCCGGTCACAGCGACATCCATCACGCCGACATGCGGTTAAAAAGCATTTACCGAGCGCTGCGTTACACACGTAATTAGTCTCAGCCCTCGAGAAGACGAGGGGCCCACGCTTCACCGGCCTCGTACACGGCGCGCGCGCACACACACACACACACACACACACGCACACACACACACACACACACACTTGCTGTGTGAATGGAATGCTAGCGCACACACAAACAGGATGCATGTATGTCCTTGGTGTGTGAATGAGTGCATGTGCGTGGACTGCTGCTTCGGTGGCTCTAGGGCACGCACACACACACACACACACACACACACACACACACACACACACACACGCACAAAGAGAAAATGAAAACGAAACGAGGGAAACGCGATGCACAATAAAACCCACGCCACGCGCATAAACAACATAACACAGTGTTATGCTGTCAGGGAGACATGCGGTCTCGTTAAATCAAAAGGCTTCGGGGACGCCTTTTGCGCAGACAGGGATGCAAACAGCTACCTCTCGCCAGTTCCCCGAGAGACGCCGGGACGCCTGCAGCGCAAGGACAGCGGCGTGGAACAAACACAACACAACCAGGAATGAGATGAGATGATTAGCATGACGGGACCAGCAACCATAATAGGCTGCGGAGCAATATTGCAATCTGCCCAGAGCCGAGGAATGAAATGAATAAACTAGGAATATTATTAAAATGTTTACATCCGGTGGTGAGGGTGGCTATGGAACTACCATGGGTGTTAATGGTTAAAGCAGGGGTGCCCAACCTTTTTTGACCCAAGATCTACTTTTCAAGTAGCCAACCTCCCGAGATCTACCAGCAAACCTACCTTCAAGCCAGGGGGGGGGGGGGGGTAGAGAACAATTGTTGACGGGGGGGGGGGGGGGGGGGGGGGGGGTTGTATCGTGAACCTACGGACTTCAGTGGGGGTTTCATTCCGTCTGCGCACTGCACCTTCTCAACGCTAATCAATAATCTTCCTCCCACTCAGGGTGAAAATGGTAGGTCTTAGCTTGTTTCCCCTCAGCCATGCCAACGTTTAGGAGTGTGTAACTACTGTTGACGGCTTTCAACTGCTGTTAACAGCACATGCGCTACCGCGCGTATATGTCCCGCGCAAATTTAATTTCATTAAAAAAAATAAAAAAAAACTTTTTTTTTTTTTTTTTCTTCACCCCTCGCGATCGACTTGGGATCTGTCGGCGATCTACTGGTAGACCGCGATCGACTGGTTGGGCACCCCTGGGTTAAAGGAACCTTAGAGACGAGGGAAGCCATGACTGTGCACAGCTCAGCAGTACAACCAGACAAGTGGAGGGCACAAGCCAACCACACATTTAAACCGAAAGAATTGTTGTGCCCCATATTAAAAACAGATTTTTGTAAAAGTGCGTCACGGTAGTCCAGAAGCTTCCTTAACGAGCTCACCCAGCCAGCTTAGTCTCCTTCTCTGGACCGAAGGAAGTAGCTTCACTAACAAGCCAGCCTAGTCTCCTTAACTAAGGAGGTAGCTTGAATAACAAGTGAGCCTTCTTAACGAAGGAAGCAGCATCATTAACAAGCCAGCCTAGCCTCCTTAACGAAGGAAGCAGCATCATTAACAAGCCAGTCTAGCGTCCTTA
Source organism: Gadus chalcogrammus (assembly GCF_026213295.1). Lineage (NCBI taxonomy): Eukaryota > Metazoa > Chordata > Actinopteri > Gadiformes > Gadidae > Gadus > Gadus chalcogrammus. The sequence goes on from NC_079431.1 coordinate 3,045,995, forward strand.
ACCGGACCAAAGGAGGGCGCTTCACTAGCAAGTGAGCCTCCTTACCAAAGGAAGCAGCTTCACTAATAAGCCAGCCTAGCCTCCTTACTAAAGGGAGTAGCTTCACTAATAAGCCAGCCGAGCCTCCTTACCGGACCAAAGGAGGTCGCCTCGGTACTCGTACTGGGCGGGGGCTCCCTCTTGACCTCGGGGGCGGTCTCGGGGACCCGGACCCTGACGAAGTTGATGACGTGGTGCAGGTTGGACAGGAGGCTGGTGCCCGGGAACCAGCTGTCGTGGCAGTGCTCCTCGATGCAGGGCTCCTGGGGGGGGGGGGGGGGAGAGACCGCGTCAAGAAGCCGCTGGAGAACACTGGAGTGTGTGTGTGTGTGTGTGTGTGTGTGTGTGTGTGTGTGTGTGTGTGTGTGTGTGTGTGTGTGTGTGTGTGTGTGTGTGTGTGTGTGTGTGTGTGTGTGTGTGTGTGTGTGTGTGTGTGTGTGTGTGTGTGTGTGTGTGTGTGTGTGTGTGTGTGTGTGTGTGTGTGTGTGTGTTCTTCATCGCGGTGTGTCCGGTACCCACCTCCTCCTCCTTGTGCTCCTGGTCCTGGTTGTCCAGGCCCAGCTCGATGAGGTACAGCACCATGCAGAGCACGTGCTCAGACATGTTCTGGTGGTCCATCCAGATCTGCAACAAACCAGTACCACATTTAGTTTAAGAACACTACGAGGAGATCCGTTGTGAAACTTTTGGTATAGAACTTGGTATAGATTAAAAAAAAAAGATTTATTCATTTAAAACAATGAGACAGCGGTTTTGTCTTTGCTTTAAATTACACATGCCACAACTCGTCTTGCATCATTTAACCGTGATCACTTAAAACAGCCTCACTACACCACTGGGCGATCATCAATTCTTCTTCACCCGAATGATTGAGCGCATATATACAGGTGTAGCATTACTGCCATGGACTCATTCATCAGACACTTCCCCTCCAGAGAGACCCACAGTCCCATCAGAGGCCTGAAGTCTACCGAGCAGCCGGAGCGAGGCTGCAGAGAGCTCCTCCACTAACACCGGACGCTAGCAAACGGCAGAGAGTCGACCATTTGGCAGCCACTCCCGGCCCCAGAGACCTCTCCGACTCAACCGGTTGAGGCTGCTTTAACCCGCCTTCATCCAAAGACACACTAAAACATCCACACTCCCACAAATGTGGTTAAACTATTTCTCGGCCGTTCGATTCTTCCACTCCACAAAAATTTAAGTTTCATCTTGTATCTTTATTGCAGACATCTCACCCAGGCCGTTAGAGCTGGAAGTCCAACACTCTAGCCCACAACACTATCCTCGCTTCATAATAATATTAATACTAATATTAATACAGTGCAGACGCCCACCTTGTAGAGGAGCATGCGGATGACAATGTGCAGATGTTATATAATAATATTAATACTAATATGAATACAGTGCAGACGCCCACCTTGTAGAGGAGCGTGAATATGACGATGTGGAGGGTCTTGCAGTGCAGAAGCTGGACCAGGCCCTTGTAGCTCGGGTGCAGGGGACTCCTCTCCTTGTAAGGGGGCCAGGGGTTGCCAGTGTGAATCCCAGACTGCTTCAAACTGAATGACAAGACACAGTGTTGAATGACAGACAAGACCGACCGTAATTCGGTGTATCCGGTCGTCAACATCTTTCATGAAATGCTTTTATCTCCTGCGTGTCTTAACAAGTGGCAGATAGATAGACACTTGACCTCTGTGGAGAAGACCTCCATTTTGGTCTTGACCTCTATCACACAAGTGTTATTCAAATCACACATCTGCCCAAACATGGCTTCGGGACAGCAATGAAACCGAAAGGGTGCGGAACGGAAATATCTGCCGCTGTCTGCGCTGTCCGCGTCCTTGCTGTCGTGACATTGAGTCACGTCTGAGGGGTTGCTGTGTGGACGCGGGCGATGGGGAGTGAGACACGGAGGCGGGCCCCGTCCATTAGGCGTACACGCGAGGGTGCAGCCGTCACTCGCCGACATAGTTAGCCCTCCGCACAAAGAGTTAATACGGGTTTAATGGTGTGACATCTAACTCGAGTAATTCACCGCACAAAAAGCTTTTAGTCGGCAACAGAGCAGCCCGCAGGCAACCAAGGGCTCCCACTCTATTAGCAGTGAAAGGATCATGGATATATGAAAATGGAAGAAGAAGAAGAAGGGGGGAAAACAGCAGGGCGTGACAGGCGATCCATCATAGTCAAAGTGTATGGACAAGCAGCATAAGCCCGCTATCATCGTCTGGAGGGGAGCCATGGACGGCCCGCAGCGGCGTTTCAAGGAGAAACGTTTTCTCTTGTGTTGTCAAGCAATGTCAACACGCCGGTGGGACTCATGGATTCATTAAAACCACGCTGATAATCTGTATTCATCATGTCTCCTCCGACGGAGAGACTACCGTCGTTAGTAACATGTAATTGCCTTCTCTTGTTTCCTGGGCAATTACAAACAAAGTAAGCGAAAAAAATAAAAAAAAAAACGCCATTAATCAGATTCGCAATGTAATCTGCCTTATCTATCCAGAAACAACAGGATAAAAATGAAAAAACGTTTGCGCTTCGTATCCTTTAGTGAGGCTAAATATATTAACCAGGCTACATCTCCTCTGGGCTCCACCGGCACATCCGTCTTCAGAGACTTTCCGCGCTGCAATCTCCCAAGAGGTATATCCCCGAGTCTATCACAAGTGGACTTGAATTATTGATTCAGCCTGACGTTCTTCTAATTGGAAGTAACCCCCATGACCGCCTTCCCCTGACCTTCTTCGGCCGGCTCTCCGCCAGCCAGTGGACAGAAGGAACCCCTGGATTACCGTCTGGTGGGCAGAGCTGGCCATTATAGGAACGTCAAATCATCAGATAAATAGAGTTAAATTCAATTAAAAAAAAAGGTCTGGGAATGGGTGTGAGCCAAGCCTTCAAGATGTGTATCGGCCCTCTTGATTTAAGCCGTCTATGTTCAAGAGGATCAGGATAGTGTTGACTTACAAAGCTGCGTATCGGTCCATTGCCGACTGGACGTCTCGTCGGTAGACCGTTCTGAGCACCACCATGATGGGGTCAAACTCCTTCTCCCACACCTCCGCTGATCAAGGGGGGAAAGGGCGGGAAAAGGACAAAGATGTGCTTTAGCCTTTTCGTGTTTTCCCCCTCAGCGCCGTAAGTGACACAAGCCTGCCCCCAAGTGGCCGTTTACAGATAAACGACAGCCTTCGTGTAATATCCTAGAATCGTTAAAACCCTTATTTTTTTTAAATTGTCAACAACAGAGTCTTTTGTAATGGTTCCATGTAACTGGGATCACAGAGAAGATAATTTTTTACGAACCGTATAAAATAGTTTATTGTACAATGTGTAATTAAAATGTAAGCAATTAAGCATCCTGATTCCAGACAGGATCTATAAAAGGCATATTATCATAAAGCATAATGACTCTTCCAAGGCCATTGAGTAACAAAGAGTAAACCGCCATATTGTGCTTGAAGACGTACAGTAGATTAAGGAGGAGTCTAGTGGGGCTCTCAGTGGGTCCTGCCATCCCAGCCTGTTTCAGCAGACTAACAACACAACACTCCTACAACACGGTGTCCTGGTTTAGACCAGCTAACCTAACGTAGGGGACTCTAGGGAGGTACACAAACTATCTATCAATCATGATGACTTATTTATCTATGGATTCATTTAGGGAGAATTTGGACAACGCCACCTGCACAGAGTCTCATCTTTAGGGGTGTACGTGCCCTGTTGCATGGAGCCTCACCTTTAGGGGTGTACATGCCCTGCTGCATGGAGCCTCCGGGCTCGAACACGGGGGCCTTGAAGTCCGCCACCGCCGAGAGCATCTCCTCGAAGCTGCAGCTCCCCGGCACGATGCCGCTCTTGGGGTTGGGGTTCTCGGGGATCTTAGCGGGTTAGTGGTTACGGAAGCAGGACGGGCAGGTTTGGACACACATGCAGTTCACCAAACATACGGCAGAGTAGCGGGCGAACGCAGGGAGCTAGCGTCAGGGAGTGAAGGAAACGGCACTCAGAACGCACAAATAACTGAGAATGTCTCTAAACATCCATCTCTCCTACTTGTCCCCCCCACTTAGTTTGTATGATTTTATGCTTTTAATCAAACATTTTATGGACATCTATAGCATTCTTTACCATTTTGATTCTATGACTTTGTAATGCATCGAACCGGCCTAGGAAAGGACTATACGGTAGCAATCAAACGTGTCCATATTGTGGTTCTGAGGAAGGATACGAGGTCCAGCAGCGAGCTGTGGGTGCGGTCGTTCATGCAGAGCTGCGACACCATCTCGGAGCGGAGGATCTCGTCGTCCGTCATCCCTGTGGTCGACAAGAGAGCCCAAACAGGAAGGGTGAGTCAGCGGCAGCAGGACGGGTCTGATTACAGAGCAGCGTCTCCCGCAGCACAGCCTACCCAGGTGGAGGCGGAGGCTGGTGAGGATGACCAGGAAGGTCAGGGCACCCTCCAGCATCGGCCTCTCCTGCTCAGAGTCCAGCAGGGCGTTCTGGTGCACGGACGCCATGGTGAGCAGGTCCACCACTTTGAACCTGAGAGAGAGAGCGAGAGCGAGAGCGAGAGAGAGAGAGAGAGAGAGAGAGACAGAGATCAGGGTATGCTGCCGAGGACATCATAACATAAAAAATACCATCATTCAAAAGTACCTCTCAAACACAGATGAGATGAAGTAATCAGGATCCAGCCTTGATGCGCAAACCTGAAAAACAAACCGGGCACCAAATAAAATGGGGGTTGTCAAATTCTAAACAGGGCGTTTTCCCAACAGGGTGTTCTTCCCATTACAGTCAGGACACTCAAGAGTCCTGTTCCTCAGGATCTCAAGGGCCCTGATCTCGGGTGCGAATGCGAGACGCTCTCTCCCACCTGCAGCAGGTAGATGTCGGGGTCGATCATGGAGTTGCAGAAGTGCGACTGCACGTAGGTCATGGCCTGGCCCTTGATCTGCAGCCCGTTCCTGACCCACATGTTGCTGTGGATCTCCGACAGGCTTGCCTGGACACCCCACAACAACAACAACAACAACAACAACAGCAGTGAGCACACAGTGGGAACGCTGCCGGAATATTCCGTGGCTCTTGGCAAACAAAAGGGAGCCACCACAGAGACAGTAGGTTTTCATGGGGACTGAGGGGAATGAGGGGGCGACGGACCTGAATCTGTAATGGATGCACCATGATCTTCATCAACATCTCCTGGTCGGGCAGAAGGCTGTCCAGGTCAAGGCCTTGGCACTTCACCGCCTGTTGAAGAAGAGGTTGAAAAATCGTTGACAAGATCGAGATAACGCATTTTATTTTATTACAAGGTTATTATTTTGACCCCGAAGTCGATAAAGTCTTTGCAAGCGGTAGACAGGGCAGTCGTTGGATTAGTGTGTAAAGAGTGCCCTACCTTGCTGAGGAACATGGCGTAGTAGCGATGTAGGGGCAGGTGAAAGGTCACCTGGTTTGGTGCAGGCTGCAAACCATACAGGACGCATAAGAAACGCACGCCGTAATTGAAATCATAATTTGTGGCCAAAAGAATGTGAATATGTGTGTGAATGTGTCTGTGTGGGCGTGTGTGAATGTGTCTATTGGAGCGTGTGAATGTGTCTGTGTGAATGTGTGTGTGTGTGTGTGTGTGTGTGTGTGCGTGAATGTGTGTGTGTATCTGTGTCTGTGTGACTGTGTGAATGGATCACTGAATATGTCTGTGAATGTGTGTGCGAGCGTGTGTATGTGTCTGTGTGTCCTTGTGATTTACCTCGTCCACAAAGCCGATAGCATCAAACCACAGCTGCAGAGCCTCCAGGCAGTAGCGCACCACCGTCTTAGTGTATTCTTGAGTCTCCTGCAGACATGTGGACACGAAGGAGACTTTACAACGGCGCAGACCATATCTGCAACAATGTGGTAAGAAACTGTTGAAGAGCTTCCTCAAAATGTGTAGTGGGGTTAAAAAAAAAAAGCAGGAAAATGAGAAGATGTCCATATTATCCATGATTTTTTCGCTAAGATAATTTGTGTTTGAAATTGTCAACAATTATACTTGAAGAAAAGACTTTTGTTTTGAAAAAAAAAGTGCTGTATGTAAGATTTAAGTTCTGTCATTTCAGTGTAATCTGTTAGAAATCGCCTCGCCATCCATCAGCTTTTAGTGAATGAAAGGCTCTGCCTGAATAACGGTTCCGGTTGTTTCCCCAACAGCCTCTGTATGAGCCCATTTAGATGTTAGACCGCTCCCGGCTCGTGTCTGACCACTCAGGGCTTTTCTTCCCCTATCGGTTCAGGGAATCCATCCTGCATGTCAATCACAGGTGCGTGAAGCAGATCTAAATAGCAGAGAACCTTAGGGAGGGAGGGTGGGGGGGAGCTGAGAGGGAGGTGACAATGTATTTTGGGCTGTTTAGTTTCAAAATCATGCCCTCTTCCGCTCTCTCTCCCGCTCTCTCATTACAACTGTGAAATCGTACCTACGGGACCTTTAAAACTTCTCCTCCATACTCACTTTGACCTTGCAGTGTGTGAGGAGCCCCCACATGGGCTGGGCACAGGCCTCCAGTTCAGCCGCGAAGGCTGCGTAGTACGTCTGGGACTCGAACTCCACGTGCTCGTTCATCTCCCTCTTGTTCAGGTTCATCCCTGCAGGAGCCCGTCGGAGCACCACAGATCACACACACACACACACACACACACACACACACACACACACACACACACACACACACACACACACACACACACACACACACACACACACACACACACACACACACACACACACACACACTATTCTCCATTATGGAAAACGAAATGAGAAATCCTATTCACCGGACCTAAAACGGATCAACGGTTTTACCACAGAGCTAAAACTTGTCGCATTAAACGAACACATTTGATTTAAACATCAGAATTCCTTTCAAGTCAATCTCAGACACGACCAGATTGATTGCAGCCAGCCAATCAGGCGACACGTGTGCAGCGTTACAGTGGCGCTCTGTGACTAACTAGCAGTAAGGCGATACTCGAGCCACCAGCCACCGGCCCACGGCCTCGACGCAGGGCTGGGGGTATTTTTAGGGCCGGAGGGCAAACTCCAGTACAGGAGCACGAACCATAAATCCAAGAGCCAGACAATGAGTCAGACGCCATCACAGCAAATTGTTTCATGAGCCAGTGTTGATGCAGGTGATTTAATAGTGGCGTCTATCAATGCATGCGGCCAGACTTTAGACTGACTGGGAACGATGTCTTGGAATAAAGCCCAAGAAGAATCAAAATAGTTGAGCCGCTGCTTGCAGCAATCACCTAATTATTAACAAAGTGTGTGTTAAGAGAATTATTCCAGGAAAAGGTACGGTTGAAAAAAATATAGAATAGACCCAATAAACAGTATAAAACTTCTAAATAAAATCATATGAATCCTTGGGAAAAATAAAGATTAAAAGTGTGGTGTAAGACGTTCTCTCGCCTTGGAAGAAGGAGACGAAGCTCATCCAGAGCATCAGCAGGGAGTGGTCCTCCAGGAACTTCTTGGCCACGCTCTGGTGGGACAGGATGTTGATGAAGTCGCTGACCAGCGGCCAGTAGGTGTTGTTCTTCAGCAGCGCCTCGCCGCAGTTCACCACCACATGGCGGCTCTTCTCCTCGTCTGGAGATGGGGACACACGAGAGGGAGTTGGGATACACAGAGCTCACAGGACATGGGCGTGTATGCGTGAGGGAATGGTTATTGGACTGCAGTTATACAGCGCTTTTTCCAACTAATGGCCACTCAAAGCGCTTTACAATACTGCCAAACATTCGCACACTCATGCACACATTCCCACACCGACGGTGGAGTCGACCATGCAAGCAGACAGCCAGCTCGTCGTGAGCAGTCAGGGTGAGGCGTCTCGCTCAGGGACACCTCGACCCAGCTAGGAGGAGCCGGGGATCGAACTTGCGACCTTCCCGTTACCAGCGAACCCACCCTAGCTCCTCAGCCATATGCCGCTCCGAAATGTACGTTACGCCGGGCACAATGATATCCATACATAGAGCGTAGTCAGGAAATGACTCAAACCGAGCACCATGATATCCCTACATTGAGCGTAGTCAGGAAATGACCCAGATCCTCGTCAACACCAGAAGGTACAAGAACCACGTATTGCTTCTTCAGTCCACCAGGTAGAGGTGGACTGGTAGACTACGAGACGTTACCCGTCTTTCATCTAAGTCAGGGGTCACCAACACAGTGCCCGCGGGCACCATGGCGCCCGCAAGGACCACATGAGGCGCCCGCAGGCCGGTTCTAAACATAGCACTACTCATTCTTGAACAACTCTTTCCCACCTTTTTTAAGTCATTGTTGATAATTATTGTGAGAAATCATTAACATGATTTAATTAATTAACATGTTTCACATAGATGAGTATCAGTAATCATCATTAATAGTAATATATAACTAAAGGCAAACTGAGCAAATTTGTTATTTCAGAAGAGTGTATGAAACTGGGTGCCCTTCGTATTACTCAGTACCCATGAAGTAGCTCTCAGGTTAAAAAAAGTTGGTGACCCCTGATCTAAGTGTATGGCTGAAGAAAATACTTCTTTATCAGCAGTTCAAAGTTGTGAAAGTAGGTGGTTTAATGTGATTCTAGCCTTGCATGGAGAAGAAAGGATTGTTATTGCTTGGTGAAACCGTATTGTTGAGGAAACGATACGCATACCGTAAGTTTCCATGGAATGACTCATTAAACATGTTTACCAGACTCTTTTACAACAATGACCAGCCCAGACCAAAATAAACACTCTCGTTTTATCCTATCCTCTTGGTGAGAAGGCGTTTCTGGCGGAGCTCCAAAAGTATGAAACACGAAAGACAGTGGTAAGTGGCTCGGGTGTTTGACTCCCGGCCAAAACATTATGTGCACGAACCCTGGTGTCATTGACTTCCTGTTGGCTTTGGCTTTGGCTTTGTGTTTGTCGGGTTCATCATGCGGTGAGACATGTTAGTCATCCAACATGATCGTTTATCCAGAGTGCCTGAATTAACTGCAAGTATCCAATAATATAGTGGACTACATTATTTATGAACATATACATTTTGTTTTAGTCGAAAAATGAGATATAAAATAATAATTAAATAATAACATGTCTTATTCAATGAATATAGCTATATATAAAGACATAAATGTTACATAACTATTTTTTATCAAATATGTTAGCGAGCAGTGCGGCGCGAGGGCCCCACCTTGCAGCTCGCTCTTGACCAGACAGCTCTCCATCATGTAGAGGAGCACGGTCACCATGACGTCCAGCAGCTGGCACTCCTCGGTGACGTGGCGGGCCAGCTCCTCGTTGCTGAACAGCTGCACGCTGATGTGCACGATGCGGTTGGACATGGTGTCCGACTCGTGGCTCTTCATCAGCGTCTTCATGATGAAGGCGTAGTGTTGCACGAACGTCTTGGTGAAGGTGATCTGCGGGGGCGCGTGCAGGAAGAGAGCGATGGTTTGGGTTTAACACTGTGGTTTGACTTCTGTCTGTGTGGAGCCTCCGCCTTTGTTGTGGATACCTGTTGCTAACCTGTTGTTGAATGAAATGTGTGAGGACCAACCCCTTTGTTTTGTGAAAGGCTGATGTGCTTTTAGAAGAAGGCAGAGGATGTGTTGTGAGTAGATGTGGTTATACTAGTTTCGTTTTTGGATACAACGAGAAGATCTTTTGATCGCCCCGTCTCCGATTACCAACTTATTGACTTCTTGTTTCAGATTTCAAAATCAGTAATACCGCAAACAAACCTCACAGGTACAACAGAAAAAATAAAAATATCGGAAGCAAGGGTACCTCATCCGAAGCCACTTGCAAGATAGGAACATCTAAATCATGTAAAGATATTATACAAATACACTGTACAGGTCATGCAGCCAAACAAATCTTTGACATGATCTGTGACCATCTCTTATTCCAAAGTAATTTCATGAAGATAAAGGCCCACCTTGTAGTCTTGATCCGGTAACATGTTTAGCAAGAAGGTCACCATCTTTTGGGGGAACTCATATTTGATGGTCCAGAACAGCAGCTCCTCCAGAAAGCATTTGTGTTTCAGAGAGTCCATAATGGAGGTATCTAGGGGCAGAATGGAGATGGCGAGAAATGGTTTCCATGACATCTTACGCTGGTCAGGGAGAGTGATCAAACCAGCGTGACCCTCGCTCCTGGCTTCACTGAAACAACGCTTACTTAAGATTTAACAAGACATTTCGTAAACTGTCCAACTCCCACACAACAAGCATTGATTCCAAAATACTAAAAAGGCTATATTGCTGTTCTTTACATTCGTGGCAGGAGTGTTCTCAAGCCAAATGCTCTTCAGTAGAACCGGGGCAACAAATGATATTGGTAAAGATGTCTTACTAAAAGAGGAGACAATGGTTTAATCACCCAGAACGGTTCTTTAAGAATGATCAGGTTGTACTAACGATACTGGTCAGGTTATGATGCATTAATGATGCTGGAGATGCAAATGATCAGGTTATGTTAGTGATGCTGGATATGTTAATAGCCAGTTTATGATATGGTAGTGAAGCTGGATAAGTTAACGGTCAGGTTACGTTAATGATGCTGGAGAGGAAGTTACCTTTGGTAGTGCTGCTCAGCTTCACCCTCTTCCTCTGCCCAAGTGCCTGCCCCCCATCGGGATCCTCCTGCACACCGAGGAACAGAACACACTTAGCAGGGGATCCAGTCGAATCATTCATAGAAACACGGATGACCATCCGTCTTTCCCAAAGAAAAGGTGAGATAGTTACTTGATGGTATAATTTGTCATGTCTGCCTTTAGGGGTCGCTCAGTCACAACAATATCACGTGGTTTGATGACCGTGTAAAGTAGGGTGGGAACATGGCGGCCTTCACCATCAATGCCGGGGAAGATTTATCCGACAGGACTGCGGCAGAACCCATGATGACGTAGGAGTTGATGCATTAATGTTTTATTAACGTTGTGTTGAGTCACCTTATGTAATTTCATTCTGATTAAATAGCCGCAAATAACATAACGGTAACTTGCCATTAGATGAGTTCACTAGCTAAACAGCTTTAGATGAGATTATGTGGTCTAACACAGCGCTGTCTGTGGGCAAAACAATCCTACAAGAAATGACTAAGTAACACGCCTTTACCTTGAATAAAACAATGGATTTCTCTGGACATTAATGGCAATATTTGGGGACATAACTCAGTGTATGTACACGACGACCAATATTATCCTGTCATATTTTGATATTTGAATGCGGAAATGTTACATAATATACTTTAGTCAAATATATACTCTGGCCTCAGTATAAGCATCTTTAAGAAAGACACACCAGCCCAGGTTTATTCTCATGTGTCTCATGAACGACACACAGACACATGATTAGGTGAATGGGTTAATAATAAACCATTCAAGAAGGATCTCAGGCCTCTGAAGCTATAGTGCAGCAGTCCAGCTGACCAATAAGAAACATGGAAAACCCGAAACACAAAACACACCACCCTGGCCCATAAGAGCCACATTAATAAGCATCACTTAGTTGTAAATCCGTGTTTACCTCTTTACTGGCCTCCTCCGGGCTTCCTGCTGCCGCAGCTCCTGGAAAAACAAAAACATAAAGGAGTGATTCCATTAAACCGTGTTGCATTGTGGGGGGGCCATAGGATGGAAGGGGAGGAGCCTCACCGCTGGAGGCTAGGGCCCCCGTCGCTTCCTCTTCCCCGGCGGGGGACTCAGCCGACGCTGGCAGGGCCTTCTCCTCCACAGACACCAGGCCAGAGTTCTTCAACGCTGACAAGTACTTTTCATAGTTCTGCTTCGCATAAGGACTGCCTTCCTGGCCTAGAATAAATGATACAAGCAAAACCGTCACCGTGAATTCCACTGTTTTCAAATGTATTATATATAAATAAAAACTGCAGATGCACAAGCACCCCCACCCCCCCCCCCCCTCCCCAATCCGCCCACAAATCTACAGCATTCAGAAATGTGCTTGTCAGCCATCTGTGCAATATTTAAGAACCTGAATATATCACATCCGTTGGAATGTCCAGTCATAACTCAACCGTCACAAAAAAAAAAAACACTTTCATAATAGGAGATGCATTTTGTTGTCAAATCTTTTTATAAAAAGACGTACCCTTTCAAAAGGGAGTACTTTTTATTCAGCACTTGCATCATGACAAATAAGTAGCAATACTTCAGTGTCTGGCGCTTGCCAGGCACATTGGGGAAAGGTCTGGGGGAAGATTACCCATGCTCAGGTCTTTGAACGTCTGCTGATTGGTCAGGATCTTCGTCAGAACGGTCCTCATCGCCCCGCCCATCTTTGTCAGCTCTTCTAGAAAGGAGATCTGTGGCTCCAGCTGCTGTAAAACCTTCTGCAGGTCTCGCTCACTGCCAGAGTCTGGCATGGCAAGATAAATATGCAAGCAAAGAAAAAGTGACTGGTCCTGTGTAAGCAATGTTACTGATAACAAATGATTGGTTATCTAAGATTGGCAATTTACATTGGTTGCAATACTTATAAACTGTAGTAATCGCTTAACTAAGTCCCACAGTTTCAAGAGAATCCACAATGATGCACTGATGTCTTGAGATTCCTATTGTGTTTAATTTACAAAATATGAAGTAAAGTGCATGAAACTGAAATGAACATGCTGCCACTGCTATTAGTGGATTGGCATAATTCCAGTAGATAATAAAAAAGAGATGATAAAAAAATTTGCTCTCGGATGTTCCAACGCAGTAATGAACAGACTTTTATCGCATTATAATCACCTGTGACTTCACCTGGCTCAGTGTATCCTTCCCGTAGATACTGAATGACGCTGATGATGAATCGAGGGAGGACCATCTCTGACATCAAGAGGAGCTCCCTTGGGACGGATGGCACATTCTCCCCGGTCTTTAACCGATGCCTTCGACAAAACCTGGTGGGTAAAGACAAGGCCAAGGTCTTGTTGAAGTGCAAGAGCATCTTACCAATACTAATGGGTAACCTGTCACGGTTGCTATTTGCAATCTCACCTGTTGTCCTTATCAGGAAATGAATCAAGTTAAAAAGCAATCAAATAATTTGAGCAATTGAAGCTATGACTGCATTCAGAGACAGGACACAATTTCGGCAATACCATATCCATAGATCCAAGACCACCCCCATTGCACTTTATGGATTAAATAATACTTTATTAGGCTTTTATATTGGCCAATACACAATGCATCAAAGACTACCACTGAAATTGTGCATGCCTCGTATGATAGGAAACTGTATGTTGTCATCGTGCCACTTAAAACACTACTAAACGATGAATCAATAGCGTGTGCATGATCGGTCAGATTAGTCAAGATCTCACACACACACACACACACGCGCGCGCAGTCTACTCACCCACTCTCTCGCATGACATTACTGTCCCCACAGTCACAGGCCCCGCCGGCCTGGCTCCGGAACATGTTGAAATCATGGCCCGTGTGATCGCCGTTGTTAAAACACTCGGCGCACAATGACATGCAGGGGGAAATGCCACAAGTCCTGCATCGGTAAGCCACGAAATTGGCCGTCCAGACCAGACCACAGAGAGTGGCGTTGTCATAGGACCGGACCGTCTTGCAGAACTCATCGAATCCGTCTCCTCCTGCGATCAGACATTTGCACCAGTCCAGAGCCTCGGTGTCGGTGGCCGGTGTCTCGGGGTTCAGTACCGTGTCGAGCAGCTCTTGGAGTTGCCGTGCCCCGGCACAATTGTCAGTCCGATTGAGGTCTGCCTTTAAATGGGCGGCAGTGGCTTTCTTATCCCGGCGTAGCAGCGACGCCGCCATCATGTACTCTGGCTTGTTGTCCACAAATTTATTTTTGTTATGCTATGGCCATGATCTCGCGGTTTCTCGCGATACCGTTGGTTGCCTCCAACGGTAAACGCCCGCTTGTCTATTCTGCTCCAAAAACACTATTGATTCAGTCATTATTTAATCAGCACGTTTAAAACTAGTCAATAATCAATAACAAAAGTATTAAAACGTGTATTACTCTTACATGACAACGAACTCGCAGATTTAATAATCAGTGTTTTTTTTTTCGTGATATTGCTCCTCGTGTTATTTGATATGAATATAATATCCAATATAAAAAAGTTTCTGATTGTATTAATCGCATACATATGTACTCTTTGATATATTATATTAGGAAGGAACTTCATACGTCCGCGACTCAGTCCGACCCGTCTCACTTTCACATGGGCACACCCTGACAGAGCGGAAGTGACGTCTAAGAACCTAACCATTTCACCCATGTGTTCCACTGTAACGCCAATGTTATTGGTTTTACATTGAAAAAACCAATGCATAATATACTAGGTTTTAACGGTTGAACTGTGACGTAAGTTAGCAATGAAACTAAAGGAGTTGGAGAGTTGTCTTCAACAAGTAGACGGCTTTGAAGAGCCAAAGATTCTTCTTGAGCAGTATCCAACTAGTCCCCACATTGCAGGTAAGATGTGGACGTTTGTTATTGTAACGGTTTAAAGTAACAGGTTAGGATGATGGTAGTCTTAACGTCAAATTTGGTTTTGCAGCATGCATGCTCTACACAATCCACAACACATTTGATGACATTGAAGGCAAACTGATCGCAGATCTGGGATGTGGATGCGGAGTTCTGAGCATCGGGGCGGCGATGCTGGAAGCCGGGTGAGAGCGGTAGCATCCCCTCATGGTTGTTGTCTTGGCATTATTGATCATGCTTGACAGTTTTCTGGAATTCTTTTCAGATTATGTGTTGGCTTTGATATTGATAAAGATGCATTGGATGTCGCCCGAACGAATACAGAGGAGTTTGAAATCTCAAATATAGATCTGGTCCAGTCTGACCTCAGTGCTCTGGAAGTCGCATATGCTCAAAAGTTTGACACCGTTATAATGAATCCTCCATTCGGTACAAAACACAATCAAGGCAAGTGACTTATCGATTGACTTACATTATGTCCAGTTTATAAGCTTTCAATATTTGAATAGTATTCCTTCTTTCCACTGAAGGCATTGACATGAAGTTCCTCAAGACGGCATTAACATTGGCAACAGTGGTGTATTCACTTCATAAATCATCAACACGAGATGTAAGTATTCCACATGTAGTGTGAATGTAGACAAAACCTTGTAACATACGTTTAATGGAATATCTGATTGCAGCACATACAAAAGAGAGCGAAAGACTGGGGTGTGAAGATGGAACTTGTAGCAGGTTAGTATATTTCTAAGCATTCAATAGGATGGCAAAATCAAATGCTTAATTTTCCTTCTCATCCATGGACAGAACTAAGGTACGATCTGCCGGCTTCATACAAGTTCCACAAAAAGAAATCGGTAAGCTATAATCCAATAGACTGAAAGAAAATGTGTGAATTTACCCGTGTTCAACAAAAGTCTAGTTTGATTATATAAACGTCATGAAACTGATCCTGAGATAGGTACTAGCTTTCATAAAATAAGTTTTTTATTTTCAGGTAAAACTTAATGTGGTGCTTTTTAAATTATAACCACTTATGCAAAACATGAAATACATGAAAACAAATGGCAAACGTAATAACTGCCATGCATACCTTTTCTAAAGAAAAAAAAAATTAAAGGTCTGTTTAGCATATGTTCAGGTTAAGTGACAAACTAAGGCAGTTTTAGAAAATACGGGATACAAGTGCAAGAGGCACAATATATTGGGGCTGAAAACACCAAAAACTAACGCCAAGTTTACATTTCCAACTCGTCCTCCAGGTCGACATCCACGTGGATTTTCTACGCTTCTCCAAATCATGATTGTTGCCGGAATGGATTTGAGTAAACGGCTTTGTTTTATATCCCTAATAAATGTTCAAAAGAAAATTGTAGTTCTCTGAGTGTTGAAACTAAGATCCATTTTCGGTCTTTGTAACCTTTGCTTCGGGAGCGTCAGCACTGGCGTCTTCTCGTGCTCTCTTCTTGGGGCTTGGGGGGCCTAGGAACAAACGAGAAACATCGGAAATGTAATCACTGCCAATAGACCATCGGTAGATGACCAAATCCGTAGCATGGCAAATAACACTCCCTTACCATCGTCTCCGTTGTCGTCCTCAAATTTAGTCTTTTTCCCTTGGAAGTGAGATCTGTTCTGATCCCTGCCCCCCCGGCCACGTCCTCCTCGCCGACCCCCTCCTCTTCCTCCTCCCCTGCCTCCAAACTTTTCTCTACCTGTTAAAATGTAAACATTTGTCAACATCATACCTACCAAATCTTCCTTTATACACTGCTTTGTTACTTGACGGTAGATATCGTACCTCTGCCCTTTGTTCGGGTGTACGACTCTTGCTGAGCTTGAATCATCTTTTTCAAAACTTCCTTCTCGACATCGCCCTCCAGCAACTCCCATGCAACATCGTCATCCTTGATTTGCAACGTTCCTCCTTTGGCCTCTGTCGCCTTATCCAAAGCTTCCTTTGCTTTCCCGTCAAACAGCAGTGTACCCTTAATGGTGTTGAGGATAATATATTAGATGACTGTCGTCGTATCCGCTGGTTTACAACACTCACTGTGTGGCTCCCTCACCTCCTTTGCTCCTCTTGTGAAGTCAACCCATTTTATTTTTCCGTGTCCGGAGAACAATGTGTGGAAGTCCTCTCTTGAGACTTGGTCAAGTTCCCCAGAGAACTTGAGCAGGCAGCCAGTCTGTTCCTCCAGAAGCAGACCCTGCAGAGCAACCGTGTTAACGAATGCATTCTGACTGCTACGCATTCTCATTGTCCCTCAATGTTAACAATTATGTGACTTACCATTTCCTTTTCCTCAGTCTGTTTTTCTGTTTCATCCTTGTTGCTGTTTGATTTGGGACATGGTTAATATTTTTGTATCTACACAAAAAACAACTGTCCTGGAACATTAAAACCTTTGTACTCACTGTTTGGCTTTGGCTTTGGACTCTGCCTTGTGCTGTTTTCTGTCCTCTGCCTTTTTGGCGTGATAGGCTTCCCTAAAGAACCGCAACAATACCTTAGTGTAGTCTATACATTTTAACTAAACAAATGTAGTCGAGGTCCCCCACCGATAGCATTGCTCAGCTTACCTTGAGAGGACTAGAAGCTCGTTATCCTTAAAGGATTTTATATCTTCACGGCCAAGAAACGCCTTGGCCGCTTCCTCAGTGTCGAAGCAGAGGAACACGGACCCCTGCACACAACAGCGTGTTACACTACTGTAGACCCCCCCCTTTACGTCATCGTATAGCACTACAAATACACCATTTTCACTATTAACCTTGAATTGCCGTTGCAGATTTCGCCTCATTTGAATATTTTCTGCTTGGCCTTTTCCAGTCGTCCACTCCAGAATCTCATCCAGGGTAGTTTCCAAGGGGAACCCTTTCTAGATGACCAGAAAATGAAGTGTTGAGTCAAAGCAATCAAATTACTGATAGTACGAACTGCCTGCATTATGCATAACATTTTTACTTACAATGTACACTGATTTATTTTTCATGGCATCTTTGTAATCCTCGTTTATTTCAGGGATGGGCTTCTCTGCCGACCTCCTGATTTTAGTTTTGTCTTCGCTTATTTCCAAGAGGCCAGTCTTTGATTTCTGTAGGGCTTCAATGATAACGGCGCTATCGGTGGTTAAACTCTTTAGCCTGGGGGGGAAAAAAAAAGAGGATTAATTACATTATCTGGCCATCTAGGTAGTATTGTGTCATACTATCAAATAGTAGCTATTCCATTCAATTGAAACAGGATCATTACTGAATTTCCCATCTGGGATTGATAGTCGTATTAAATACAAAGCATTAGAGCGAAACACAACATTGTGCTGCAACGATTTGTTGATTGTTTCAGAGCAAAAAGGAGAGCTCAAGGATTACTCAACATTTCATAGATTAAATGAGGGGGGGGGGGGACATGGTAGATCCAATGACAACGCAAAAAATGCGTTGGTTCAAGCTACAGCAGATCCAGAAGAGGAATACCTGTTAAACTGAAGCATCGTATCGACCTTCACCCAGCCATCATCCAGCTGCAACTGCTCTTTGAGGAATTTGTCTCTTGGGAGGTTGTGATCTCCAAAGTAATACTGTCGAGAGAAATCATAGTCAGCGCCGTTTTCCCATTTAACTGACTAAATAATCTATGGTCTTCAACATTAATTGATTACCTCGATTTGTCGAACCACCTTCCCCTCAGTCGGAGTCATATCTGCCATTATTTCGACTTCTGGTGGGGAGAAAAAATATACAGAAATCACATGAAGTATCCAAGTGAGTAGAGTAAAGCTGAAGTTAAATTAATGTAACGTCTTTCCGTGTCTCAGCCACCAGAGGTTCTATTTCATTCAGGCTCCACAGCCATTTTTGTTTCACGCATGGACGGTCTGCAGGATACAGTGCCGGGTCTTATACAGCCTTTCAACGAGTTACCCCAAAAAGTTATAACATCTATGTCCAACCTTATTAAAACTGCTTTACTCAAACCCACGAAAATTTAAAACTTTCAAGTCGGGCTACTGATAGATGTGATGCCACTGTGTGGCATATGGGCCGCTAGAAGAGCACAATTAAGGCGCATCGAGTATCTACTAATACGTACAATCGCTTTTAACTCGTTTTTTATTGTGTATGTACCGTTCATATAAACCAAAGCTCTATAGGCATGACCGAGCTATGTGCGCCATGCATCGGACTAACGTTGCATTAAACACTGGCCTAGCATAGAGGAATTGCCCAGTAACGTTGATATGCGGTTGTAAGGTTTAAACCACCGAGCTCCGGCCTACTCAAATATATTAAGGATATCAGATAGTATGGTTTAGCTACGAGAGTTGGTAAAATACTTACTATGCGTTGATAAGTTGCGTGAGATTTAGCTTCTAACCCAACCAGAAGCAATGCTTGCTCACCACACTTTCCGCACGTTGTTAAAACGGCGTGGCGTGCTACGGAAAGCTGCATTGGTCAAAAGGCAAATTGTTTAGGCGATTCGAAATTGTGCAACGAATGAATCCAGCGCAGTCATACACTAAATATAGTCTATGTGTAGATTAACACCCTTAGTATCCAATATACTAAATAATAATAATCAGTCAATCTCAAATGTAGGAAGCAAATAAAAACCATGGATGATTGATTTTTTGACTTTTATTAATTCAGTGTATTCAGACATTATATCACATCTGTAGTAATACCTATTTATAAACGACCTTTGGTGCCAAAATACAGATTGTATAGCCTGGGAACCAGACGAATCTGCAAGCTCATATTTTATTCCCTCTGGCAGATAATACACATTTGCAAATTGATACGGCAAAGTCAGGCTACAAATAGACCCTGGTGTTAGTGTTTGGCAAATATATTAAGTTATTTATAAAACGGTTTTAATTTTTTTCATTAATGCAGCATTCATCTCATTCACAGCACAAAATAATTATAATAATAATAAAAAAACAGTGTTTTAAAATCAACTGACACTGTGAACACAAATACACCCATGAGATCTGGCCGGCCCGGGCAGGCTCCCCACGGTCTCCCAGGCGTCGAGCTGGGGGTCGTATCTCTCGATGCTCTGCAGGTAGGTCCCCTTGGAGTAGGAGTAGCCGCCCGTCACGTAGATACAGCCCCGTATCACCGCCGCACCGCACTCCATCCTCCTCTCCTTCATCTCCGCCATCGCCCTCCACGCGTTGGTGTCGGGGTCGAAGCAGTCCGCCACCGCCGTCTGACCGCCCACCAGGTACATCTTGTTGTCGAGGGACACCGAGCTGAGGCCGTACTCTGTGGAAACAAGACCCAGTCGTTCGTTTTGGATTCACGGCCTCATACAGTGAATTTGAGACACAGGTTAGGGTCAGCTATCTCAGCCCCAAAGAGGTCTTCGCCCTGCGAACATCAGGGTTTGAACCGATAACATTCCCACTGGGGTCGGACCCCCTAACCACTGACCATGACATAGTCAGTGACATGTGGCTCAGGAGGTGGAACATTCGAGGATAACAGGTTTCTAGTTCCATCCCCGGCTCCTCCTAGCGTCTCGAGGTGTCACAAGCGGGCCGTCGCCTTGCACGCGTGTCACCGCCGTCGGTGTGCGAATGTGTGCGTGAATTGGGTGAACGTTGGTTAGAAAAGCGCGGTAAAATTCAGTCCATTTACCATCCTATCCGGAGCCGGTTTCAATGAGATTAGAAACCTGCATGCAGAAATCCCTGTAGTTTACACATTTAATATCAAGTCATTGAGCATTACAGATGTATAGTGGTGGAGCATCGGGGCCCCGGACTCAGTAACTTTGGGCTGAGAGTCCCGGCCTGCACTGTCCCTCCACTGTCCCGCCCTCGCCCGCAGTACCTGGGTGGGGGTTGACGGTGATGATGCTCCACGCGTTGGCGTCTGCCGTGTAGACCTGGATCTGCTCGTAGGTGCAGCTCCCTCGGTGCCCATAGTGCCCCCCCGTCACGTAGATCCGCTCCCTCACCACGCACGCACTGGCGTTCCCTACCCCTGGGAACACACGGTTCATACGGATGTCATCAGTGTACTTTATTACTATAAAAAAATATTTGAATAAAAAAGTGTGTTTATGTGGGATTACGGGCCCTTATTTGGACCCTATCCTGATTATGTAAAATCAAACAC
This sequence comes from Gadus chalcogrammus, assembly GCF_026213295.1. Lineage (NCBI taxonomy): Eukaryota > Metazoa > Chordata > Actinopteri > Gadiformes > Gadidae > Gadus > Gadus chalcogrammus. The sequence goes on from NC_079431.1 coordinate 3,066,703, forward strand.
ACTTTCATCCAAAAAAAGGGTAAGGCTCTTACATAATACATTACTAACCTAAAATAATGAGGATAGGAGCAGGCAGGGTCTATAATCTCTTTGGGTTTAAAACCTTTGCAAGGCAGTCAACAGCCCTGAACCCTATACCACCCTGCCCTTCTATATGTGTTCAAATATAAAGCGTCTTAGAGTACCATATTAAGCGCTATATAAATTTAATTTATTATTATTATTAAATACAATGTAATACAATGATAATCCACTCACTACATCTTCATAGATGTAGTGAGTGGATTATCTTTGACTGACAATCATAATAACTGTCCATACGGCAGCACTGCTGCACCCACCCTGGATCATATCGGCAACGGGGAACCACTTCCTCTTCAGGGGGTCGTAGCACTCGGCCTGGTTCTCCGGCGCCCCGTTCCGGTACCCCCCGATGGCGTACACGCAGCCGTGTAGCGCCACCGAGCAGTGGTAGTACCGGGCCGTCAGCATGGGGCAGCCCTCCGTCCACTCGTCCCCGTCAGTGTTGTACACGGAAACTGCGTCCAAGGCCTCAACCGTGTGAGTCCGGTAACCCCCCGTGACGTAGATGTTGGCCCCCAGCAAGGTGACGCTGTAGCTCTCTCTGGTGTGCTCGGGCATGTTTTTACCCTGGGCCCACACGTTGGCCCTCGGGTCCCAGATGTGAACCTCTGCCAGGGGGTGCCAGTAGTACCCCCCTATGGAGTACATCCTGGGGGACATCTTCTTACCCCCCGCTGGTGTCCCCTCCCCCTTACCCGCCGACACCAAGGTATGACTGACCATGGATTTGATGTGTTCCTTGTCGTCAACAGAGTGTCTGCGCAAGCTAAGAGCTGACTTGAGGGCAATGTCGTTCAGGTCGAGGTGAATGGAACGCAGGAGGTCTTTGGCGTGGTCGGTGCGATTGTCCAAGTCGTGCGTGACCCATTTCACCACGGCGAGTACCAGCACCTCATCCTCCCACGCGTCGAGGATGTTCTTGACGGCTAGAAGGGACCTCACGTCATCAGCCTGCAACTCGAGGAACTCCTCCTGCTGCACGAGATCCTCCAACTTGCTGAACATGAGCCGACGGGTCTCCCGCTCCAGGCTGCGACAGACGTGCAGCTGGGCGAAAGCGTGCATGCCCAGGCAGTTGCCCACGTCTAGAAAACGAATGAGAAAGTCCTCGCAGGCGTGCTTCAAGGAGCTGAACTGCATGAGATCCGCCGCCTCCAGCAGACTCTGCACGTTATTCTCTGTGATGCACACTTGGGCCGTGTAGGAGTACTGCAACAGTACACCGAGGACCTCACACTCTACCCCGGACAGTGTGATGAGGCTGTTGGAGCGCTCTCTCATGTCAGCGGTGAACATCGCTCGGAAGTAGGAGCTGCGAGCCGACAGCACGGCCCTGTGGCAGTGGAAGACCCGGCCGGAGGAGCCCTGCAGGGAGACGTCTGTGAACAGCCCGCCGAGGTAGAACTGACTGAGGGCATCCAGCACTTCATGGGGGTGGTCGTCGTCATTGTAATCATACGTGTAGAGTTCAGCAGGTTTATCCGACATGATCACTGGAAAAGATAAAGAAAATGTACGTAAAGGCTGATACGAAAGGGAATGTGATTTAATCACAATTGGGGAGTAAAGGCTATTGCATTAATGTAGCATAACCGCCCATTCATTTAAACGTCATCAATAATCGTAATTGGTGCCCATAGGTCTATTATTATTAGAAACAAAATAAACAGTCCTTACCTCACTATCGTATTTCCATGCCCCTAACCATGCGACCCGTACGTCTCTCCCTGTGCATCGACGCTCTTCTTTCACAACACCAATCTCTATTTAGCCCGGGACGGCGCACCGCTATCCTATTTTGGTATCTGCAGTTGGAGAGGCCGCCCCCCCTGCACCATATAAGACGCGCCCGGTGCTCAATGAGGCTAGCCTATAGAGCAAACATCTGAGGGTACATATCCGATCTTCAGTTTGATATCAACTCATGTCATGAATAGGTCTATGGGTGTTTAATGCACAGCGGATGATTGTAAGGTTTTACATTACTGATTGTAACGCCGGAGGACCAACGTGATCAATAAGCCCCCACGACCCAAGAGAGGACACGTAGTATGACATCAATAAAGAAAAATAAATAATCCCCCATCCGTTGCCATGGAATTTGAACCCATTTCTGTAGGCTTTGTGAAATCCTGACAGGATTAGCGATCGGCATTCTCACAGCAGGACAAAAGCCAAGCTATAGAGCGACCATGTACAAATAAAGATTATTTCCATACATGTTTAATATGAGGCAGGGAAAGTAACAATCACAACCCCCCCCCCCATTTCAAAATAAATAAAAGGCAACAGCCGGTTTGACAAGTACATTTTTTTAATCAATGTTTAGTAGCACAGACACGTTAGCCCAATAGACATTAATACAACATGTAACGTTAATACATCAATATGTAAATTTGTAAACAAGTATTAAGCATCTAAAAAAACAAAAACAAAACATATTGTAAACTTATTATGCTACGATAAGCGCGTACCGACTGTGCTAACCTGCAGGCACTGTGTTGCCAGCCCCCGCACCACCACCTATCTATATGGTGATCTGGGCGGCCTGCTTGGCGACGGGCTTCAAGGCCCCGAGGTCCGGGACGGAGGAGGACACCCCCGCGCAGCACCACAACTCCCCGGCCCGGGCGGGCGGTGCGCTGAACGACTCCATCTCCACCCCGGCGGTGGCCAGCAAGCCTGGGACGGGGTCGTGAAAAGACGAGTGGGATCGTTACCGAGCTCGTTTGATTCGAATCTGCTGCCGATAGCATTTGCTGTCGAGTCATCATGACACAGATGCTGTTCTACAAAGCGACGCACGGGGAATTGAGATGGCGTTAAGGAGCAGGGAGGGGTCGTTAAGGAGCAGGGAGGGGTATTAAGGGGTTCGCTCCGGGATAAATACAGATGGAGTAGTGGGCATCAAGGTTCTGAACCCAGAGCCTGTTCTGGGTTTCACACGCCCTGCCCACTACGACCAGACCCCAAACCACTAGGACCAGACCCCAAACCACTAGGACCAGCCCCGAACCACTAGGACCAGCCCCGAACCACTAGGACCAGCCCCGAACCACTAGGACCAGCCCCGAACCACTAGGACCAGCCCCAAACCACTACGACCAGACCCCAAACCAGTAGGTCCCCGACCCCAAAAAAAACATATTGGACCGGGAAACTAAATTCTCAGCGGCAAAGACCCAGAAGATGAGTATACCTGGTCCAGGAGGACAACACATCTGAAGCAGTAACCACTTTATAAATAAAATGAAGAAGAAAGACCGAAAGACAGACGCACACAGACAGAAAGATGGAGACAGACAGACAGAAAGATGGAGACGGAAAGAAATATAGAGACGGAAAGAAATATAGAGACAGACAGACAGAAAGATGGAGACAGACGGACAGAGACGACAGAAAGATCAAGACAGACAGAAAGATGGAGACAGACAGACAGACAGAAAGATGGAGACAGACAGACAGAAAGATGGAGACAGACAGAAAGATGGAGACAAACAGACAGACAGAAAGATGGAGACAGACAGACGGATGGATGGAGACAGACAGACAGAAAGATGGAGACAGACAGAAAGATGGAGACAGACAGACGGATGGATGGAGGGAGACTGACAGACAGACAGACGGACAGACAGACAGACACAGTCAGACAGACAGAGGGCCTCCTACCAGCGAGGGAGGGCAGGACCTGGGGCCCGGGGGAGACCAGCAGGAACAGCAGGTGTCCGGCGAGGGCGACGGGCTGTCGGAACACGCTGCCGCCCAGCTCCAGCAGCACGGGCACGCCTCCCAGCACCGAGCCGCGGGCCTTGAGGCTGGCTCCGCCCGCCTGGACCTCCACCTCGCACACCCCGTGGCAGCTCCCCTCTGATTGGCTGTGGGTCTGGGTCACCTACACACGAGCAGACGCACGCCTCGCAAATGAGCCAATGGGGCGTCGTCTAGGAACTGTACGGCTCGGCACACGGTCACACGAAACCGTCAGGTTTGTATTTGAAGGATTTCTGTACCGCGACGCCAGACTGCTTGGCCAGGGTCAGCACGTTGACCAGGTTGGCCGAACCACCGGTAGTGGGCTTGAGAAGCCCCACCATTGCGGCTGAAGTGATGTAACCGGTGGACTTCTTCAAGCAGTCACCTGGTGGAGACAAGGCAAGACAAGGGGATTATAAGCCACACCTCCAGCCAACAGCTGAATATGATCTCTATTTGCGTCCAAATAGCTCAAATCCATTAATGTAGTTCTGAATTTAACCACCAGAGGGAGACACAGTGCGATTACAGTCCCGAAAAAGGGAAAAACATCCGAGTATATTTAATATAATTAATTAATTAATTAATTAATATAATTGAATACTATGTGATAAATGTTTTATTGGAGTTATGAACAAGTGTCACAGGCAAAAATATAAATAAAAACCCAACTCAGGAGAGAAATTAAGCAAACATCCACATCCTGCATTACAACGCCCCAAGAGATATGTAAAAACAAAACATGAGCCAACATGAGCCGTCATTCTCCCCTGGGTCAGGTCAAACAAATAAAAAAGAATATACAAACATTGATGAGGCGGGCCGGAGAGATTCTAGCTTCCCCATCGCCTTGACGGATGGTTCGACTGTCATAAATGAGAACTTCTCACGGTGAACTTCCCACAAAGAGGCTGCTGACCTTGAGTTGTGATGTGCACCTGGCTGCAGGGTTTAGAGGAGGCACAGGACTGCAGCACGGCCCCCATAGCTTCCCCAAGCGTGATCCATTGTTGAGACTCCTGGCAAAAGGTGCTGGCCAAAACCTGTGCATTGACCTACATGGGGTAGGAAACGCACAGTAAGTGTTAGAGACGCGGTTTTGGGAGTGTTCTCCTCTCCCTGACACACTACTACAAGGTGGGCCCCTCTCTGTGTTTGCTTAGCCGCCATCTTCCCCGACACTATTTGCCTCACACTTAGGTTTCCCCCCCCGCCGCACATCACTCGAGCTGTTGTTAAGTCTCCTGGCACGGCCGGCTCTGCTAACGTCGCCACGGCAACCTGTCAGCGGACTGCTAAGAATATCGGTTGAAACACTGTACCCCCCCCCCAGCTTAACCAAAACCCTCTCTGCCCCACAGACCCCACCCGCTATCCGGGAATTCTACCCCTGTTCGACTACAAACAAAAGTCCTGAATGATGGACACTGAAAACACCCGTTTCATTAATCATTTCAATACCATTACAATGACCGTATTCCATTCTGAAAGGAACCAAATTTCATTCCATCCATATTCTGTTCAGCTCAATTTACCCGCTTTACCACATCATAAATCACTAGTACGGCAGATCTGCACAGCTTCGTTGACATTCGTTATCCTAATTTGGGAAATAATCTGCCACACTGTCCACGACAAAGACTTTTCCCCCATATGTTGAAAATAATTAAATTATAAATGTGGCTTTTTAAATTGAGTCTGCACTATCTTGGTGCAGCCTAATTCCGCTCACCACTCAAATGTTAAATCGACAGCCCAAATATGGCTCCATCCCGACAGGAAGTGTAACCAAAGCACTCACCGCTCCGACGAGGCCCTTGCCCTTCACCATGTCCACGATCTGCAGGGCGATGTCCTGCCCGCACCGGGCCTGCGCCTCGCTGGTGCTGGCCCCCAGGTGGGGGCAGCTGATCACGTTGGGGTGGTCCACCAGAGCCCGGTTCTTAGGGGGTTCCTGAGAACAGACACCAACTCGTCAGAACACTGACCTCCAGGCTCGAGACGCAAGATCAAGAACTAGTACTGAAAAGCAAATCCCAGATGTACTGGTCCAACAGGCAGGATCATCCAGGGACTAGAGATGAAAATTAACCTGCTCGGCTAAATCTGGCACGATTACATGGTGAACTCTGATGTTCATGTTTATTAATGTGTGCTGTCCCTTTAAAAAAATAAATAATAATAATACAAAAAAACGAATCTAAGGGTGCTTAGACTCCTGGCCAAAAGGCTCTTGGTTCAAACCCCTAAGACCTCAGTCTACCTGTACGCCAAAATGCCCCATAGCCCACGACAAGCTCCTCAAAACACCCACTACTGTACACCAAGGCCCAATCCCATTTCTACCCCTTCCCCTTACCCCTCCCCCTTGTTTTGAAGGGGTAAGGGGAAGGGGAAGGCGTAAGGGGTAGAAATGGGATTGGGTCTAAGGCCCAATCCCATTTCTACCCCTTACCCCTTCAAAACGAGGGGGAGGGGTAAGGGGTAGAAATGGGATTGGGCCCAAGTCTTCTTCTATAAAAGCCCTCTGCTTCATGACCGCCGTAGGAACTCTTGGGGGTCCTTACCTCGACGAAGACGTCCAGGCCGGCTCCAGCACACTGGCCGGACTCCAGCGCTCTGAGCAGAGAGTCCTCGTCGATGATCCCGCCGCGCGCACAGTTCACCACCCGCACGCCCTTCTTGCACTTGGCGAATGAGGCGTCGTTAAGGAGGCCTAGGTAGGACGCGGATAAAGCGAGAGTGAAAACACAAACCCAAAAGGTAGTGGTTTTAGCTGTGAGATTGGTTGTTGGCCGAGAGTCGCCCTGAACCACAGGAACGAGCTGCAGCGCATTTCCATGAGTGTTTCTCTCTATACTTTTAAATACTTTGATATTTTCCATGGATCACCTTGATTACATCGGGATTTCGCTCTGTGTTTTACCCTCCATCCGTTGTGCTGCGTCATCGACAGGCATCCATTGATCTAGTTTGTGTCGCGCTCCAGGGTCGCACTAGCAGTTTTCAAACAGCCTTTCTACAACCAAACAGCCTTTCTGAGACCAAACCGAAGACGCGTCGGCCTCTGTGTGTCCAGCCCTCGGCGGGCGTGGCCGGGGGGAGGCTCACCCGTGGTGGAGGGCATCAGGGGCGTGTGGACGGTGATGAAGTCGCACTGCGGCCACAGCTCCTCCAGGGTCATCTGCTCCACCCCCCAGCCTGCAGTCACCTCCCGCGGGGTGATGGGGTCGTAGCCGATGGTCTGGGCGGGGGTGGGGAAAGTTTTAGCAGGTGTTAAGCGCTGGATGACTTGATAGGGAAGGGCCAGGGAGAGTCAGGAGAACTGTAGGAGGCTTCCTTCCACTTTCCCACGGGAAGCAGGTAGTAGTCATGATGGAAGCTGACTGTGATAAGAGTCACCCAGTTTGCACACGCCCATATGCAAATATTGCCCAACACTACTATAAAACACTAAGGCCAAGATATGATTGAGATCTTTGTCTAGGCTAGCATTAGAATTAGGCTTGCAACCACAAATCACTAGTATACCATTGCAGTATCACTGCCGTGCAAATAAATTCAGATAATACAGCTATCTGCATTGCAGATATGTCTGAGGTTTGTTCATAGACCAATCGAGTGGTTTACCTTCATTCTTTGATTTTATCAGTCAACCGAAGGTTGCAGTCTGTGACTTGGGCTTTCAATAAAGCATCTGTTAACAAGGTATTCGTCACTTTAAAATTAACCAGCAACTGAGTAACCATTTGAGATCATATTATCTGTAAAATGCTTTGTTGCAAGTTACATGTTTCTCTTTCCAGCTTCATTTACCCATGCTTCTATGCTCGATAGCCCTGAGATGGAGTCAGCCTTGCTCCTGTGGCTACAGGTTCCTGTATGCAACTTGCATTTTTATGGGGGTCAGAGGAAAACGGGCAGAAAGGAACCAGTCGGGTTCGACCCCAGCAACTTCTCGCTCATCAAAGTGCATCATGGGACTTTTCATATCCTAAATCAACGTAATATAACCTCGTCTAATCAAAGTTTTATTCGTCTCGCATGAGGAACGCTCTGACAAATCTAATTCAATGGATGAGTGAAGCCCTGTGGTGCAGCCTACCCAGCATGCAGCACCGACACGTGGAGACAGCTCTGGCAGAGAGTAATTACCTACCTTCATGCCAAAGGACTGCATTCTACTGGCGACTTCTTTGCCAATTCTCCCAAGTCCAACTATTCCCAGGGTTTTGCCAAAGAGCTCCGCGCCCATGAACTGAAATGTAACAAAATCGTTTTGACTGCTAGGCACACAGAAACTACACAGATTCCATTATCAAGTAGAGTCGTTGACAGCTGGGGGAGACGGGGGAACAATGGGATGAGTCATGCAATAGTAATTGCTTAATGCATCGACCCAATTCATTGCACACCAACCAAATTCTTGGCTTACTTTTTTGCGATCCCATTTTCCAGCTTTCATTGACATTGCAGCCTGTGGGACATGTCTGCAACCACAAGGTATGAATCACAAAAGTTAGGGAAAGAAGCGGTTTGCTTTCAAGGCATTCAATTAGTCCCGAAACTAAAAGTGAATCCCCCTTGGTGTTCAAACGTAATAAAACCCCTTCTCTTACCTGGAGAGACTGGTAATCAGGATACAGGTCAGCTCTGCAGCACTGATTGTATTACCACTTGGTGTGCTTGAATCAAAGAAAAGGGGATTTAATTCAGACTCAAAGAAAGACATGGTTACTGAACTGGCCATTCCGAAAGAAATACTAGTCTACCATCCATGCCAGACTTACTTCATGACAATAACCCCATGTTTAGTGGCAGCGTCCACATCCACATTGTCCACTCCAGTTCCAGCCCGACCGATAATTTTCAGATTACTGGCAGCATTGATGATGTCGGCCGTCACCTTTGTCGAAGATCTAACTACAAGTCCATCGTAGTTCTATGAGGAAAAAACAATTCTTTAGTCGGGAGAGTGTAGTCAAGTTTGCTACAGACAACTTTCCGCAAAACCGGTTTATTGCAGTGACATCACATTTGAACAGGGGTTATGCAACAATTCATTCCCCCCCACTCCTACATTATATTAAATGACATATTTAGTGAGAATCGTTGTTATAGTGCATGAACCAACAAGGCTTCTAAGAGAATGCATAAAATGTGCGGTGGCAGTGATTTTTAAGGGCTTGAGTCGAACATGTGGCACGCCAGGATGGTTATCCCAGCAAGCCGAGGATGCAGTTGCATCATATTTGGAATGGGCGGTACTAACTATCCTCAGGTTAGATGTTAAAAGGCAAATATGTTTCAAAGTTGAACGACAGCCGATGCAACACCGAATACTGTATATCCATGGTGAGACAGCTGTGAAACAAAACCGATTGAATATTTGTGCACAATACAGTTTGCACAAACAGCAATGATTGCGAGTATTCCCCATAATTAAGTCATGTTGAAGCAAGATAAGATAAGACAACACGCAATTATATGCGGCATGGGTATCATGCAGCTCAGATATACAGCTGAGAAGAGAAACAAGTCATCCATGGAGATGAAACCACAACGTTACCTTGATCTCAGAGATCAAATCCTCCTTGGTCAAATTCAGTTTCTCCGTAACTTGGATTCCATTTTCTTCCAGAACCTTTTTGCAGCAGGGATCAACGCTTTCGCTGATTAAAATGCTTTTAATCACTATCGGAGCCATTTTGCAGGATTGTTTGAGGGAATGCGAGGAAGGATAACTTCTGTGCGTGACGCCGCGGGAAAGTGATGGGCTAAGTGGTGGCAGCCAGCTCTCCCTTGTTGGCTCTGAATGGCCGGAGCTGGCAGACAGACCCGCCCCTTTCGTATAAACCCGCCCCTTTCTTCAACTTCCAATCTCAAAGGAATCAAAAACCAGACAGAAAAATATTCAAGTATAACAATGTATTATGTTAATTAAATTACATCAAGTAGGACTAATGTGCAAAGTTGTCAATTGAATAATCAAAAAAGATAAATACTTAATTCTAAAAAGCTAAAGAGTTGGGTCATCCTCATTGATTTATGTTCATGTTTATATGTTCATGAGACCTTTCTGAAGTGGTAATTCGGACCTCCATCCTAGAATGCCAGCAGTAGGTGTGAGGAAAACAATTTGATAGAGAAAGCAATGTAATTGAACGGATACATTAACCAGCCATGATATAAACCTGACCTAGGCTAAGATTAATCATGATGGCCTGATGTCATACCATCAGTGCTGCAGAGCTGATGATTTGAGGCGAACAATGATATTCATGAGCTACGTGGACGCTTCCACATTGCCGAGTACAAATGTTGCATTCTACTGGCTCGGGTTGGTTACTGTTGAAGTTTAAAGATTACATTTTCAATTACATTTTATTTGTACAGCCCTTAATCACATTCAAGTCTAAAAGGGCACACCTAAGCACAGCTAACCTATTAACGTTTATGTTCTTTAACGCAAATCTGCATTCAGAGTGACCCTTCCCCAGGCGTTTTCGTCACGAGGGATGCCTGGAACGGGATGCTCCAAATTAGCGTTAATGGAGAAAGAGAGGGCGGGACTTTCAGCAACATGGGCTTTGCAGTGAGTGAGATCTACTTCCGATAGACGGATATGCGTTTCCGTTCTGTCTGGAAATTGGTTCGTCAAAACCCTATCATTTTGCTATTTGTCGTTATTGTTGTTCTTCGTGTCGTGGCCGTATTCTTACTCAGGCCGGAGGCTGTAAACTGGCCTCCAAAGCTCATAGGAACTAAGAACGGAAGTGGCGTTGCGGTAGACCGGACTAACGCTACACTTCAGGACCCTCTCTCACCCTATACGCTGAGACAGAGTGCATCCTCTCTCCGGCGTTGATTGGTTGACGCGTTGCTTGGACACGGTCAAACAAAGGGCATTAATGTAAGTTTACAGGAACTGTGACCCGAGTTTTAATCAACAGGATTTGTTTTAAAAAATCCTGTTCTTTAATTTGCGGTCTGGTTCATTTGGTTTCAGGAGGGAGAATAAACATGGCAGAATCAATGGTTCAATATGGGAGAAGAAGAGGATCCAGTCCGATGGGTAACAGGCAGCAATACATGTGTTTATTTAAAGCTTGACATATGAGTATGGTTTTAACAGTAGGCTGCTGTAGCATCCTGTTTGCAAATATAGTACATGATAGGAATAATAATAATATTATTATTATTAATAATAATAATAATAATAATAATAATCGGATTAATACAATATTAGAGACATTGATGCCCTGTTAAAGGCTGTGTGTCTGTGTATCAACCATGCATGGCTTAACTGACTACCTTACATTTAATTTCTGTAATCGTTCTCCCAGTGTCTTCAGATGGGGACTGCCATGGGACTAAACCCCTGTTAGATCTGAGACAGGTCACTGTGTTGCCCAGAGAGGAATACTTGAAAATTAAAGAATCGTTAAATCACCAAAGTAATCACAAGAAGAGGATTGAAGAAGCAGCAAAACAAAGAGAGGCGATGCATCAGCAGTCCAAGGAAGTGGTGAAACTATGGTCCAATACCATCGTGGTGAGTTAACAAAAGCCAGTACTGAAGGCTGAAAGGACAACGTATACTTATCTCCGAGTCTGACTCAAGCTACTGCAGCGCAATGCAGCATTACATTTACGCTCACTTCATTTAGCAGATATTATTACATTTTTACAAACTAGACCAACAGATGAGGGCGGAAAAATGTGCAAACTTCAAACATGTCAGTACATCTCATCACCGTGTTTCTAAAATGAAAAACAACAAGCGTCAGCTCCAGAGTGACGCACTGTGTCTCGCGACAGGGACAACGGCAAAAGAAAATCGAGGCCAAGAAGATCCGAGAGGAGCTGGAAGAGGAGCAGCGCAAGGCCAGGGACCTGGAGGAGGCCAGGTACCAGGAGCAGTTGAGGAAGGAGGCCATCGCAAGAGCCAAGGCCCAGCTGTACTACCAGACCCAACAGGTCAAGGGCTTCCATGTGAGTGGTACCTCAGCCATGATTTTGCTCGCCATTTAACACATACCCGGCTGCCTGTGGCGCGGGAGGTAGTACAGGTGGCCTGGCGACCCAAAAAGGTAGTGCAGGTTGTCTAGTGACTCAAAGGTTGTCTGGCGACCCAAAGGTGGCAAGTTCGATCCCCGGTTCCTCCTACTATAGCTAAGTGGCGGAGTGTCCTTGAGCTCCTAACCCTGACTGCCTACTGACCCGCTGGCGGTTGCCTTCTATCGTCGACCGCCTTTTGCAAACGATACAACCACCCATGAATGGGTGAGCATTATGTAAATGCAGTCCATCCATCTTCAAAGTTTCAAATCTCTCTTTAGTAGACGCTGATATTCTACTTTCAGTGAATGAGAGAGACACATCATGAAGGAGCATTGTACTGGGCATCTTGCTCCATGATGCCAACAGGTAGGGGTGGTGACGTTGGTGATCCAACCCGTAGCGGTGAGCCGGGAATCGAACACCACTATGTTATCCCGCCCTACCCGGTTCTAGCCCGTTGCGTGATTTGACATGGTCGTCCTTCTGCAGAGTGCTCTCCTACTGACCGAGGTGCTGAAGGAGAGAGAGGCCCAGCTCGAGCTGAAGCGCAGAATCGAGAGCTCCTCCAAAGATCGGGACCGGGAGGTGCTCGACAAGATCAAGTCCCGGGAGGACGAGGCCTTGGAACGAGAGAAGCAGAAAGCCGTCCAGAAGAAGCTCAACACGCAGGCAGTGGCGGAGGACCTGAGAACACAGTGAGCTTCGGTGACGCGTCTCTCTGTGGTTTATCCAAGAGGAACCGTATTTCAGTACAGTACAGTGATGGTCTTGATGGGTTGCGAGTCAAGTCTCATCTGAATTAAGCATTTACTCATCTCAGGAGATATTCCCTCAACCACTAATGCTGTATACAGTTGTATTCAGGACCAGGTTTGATTTTTTTTTTATATCTCAAATGACGAGGTCCGGACCTCGGTGACCTCATAGCTGGCTACGGGCACGGTGGTAACATGCTCTTCCTCTTCCTCAGGATGAGGAACGTCGAGTTGGCCAGAGCTCGGGAGAAGCTGGAGAACGTGAAGGAGGGAGAGGAGATCCAACGCCTTCGCCAGCTGCACCTCAGGGAGCAGAGTGCGACGAGACAAAGACAGGAGGAGCGGAAGAAGAGCACCATGCAGGCTCACCTGGTGAGGAAGGCCCCCTCTTGGGATGTCCATTTTAAACTCTATGCTGCCAACGATACAAACTGGCTGTGTTGTGCTTCCCGGCTTGCGGTGTGTCGCACCACAGGAGCACATCTCTAACCGAGACGTGGTGAGAGGCATCGATGAACGGAAGCGGGCGCTGGAAGAGGAGCAGAGGGAGCTTTTCCTCGCCACCAAGAAGAAGATGGGGGTTTTAAGGAAGGAGAAAGAGGCAGAGTTGTTCAGGTAAAGCCCCTGGTCAAAAAAGGTATGTCTATATTATCGGGTCACTCAGAAGTGAAGTCACTCGGATCAGCCTCAACAGTAGCGGTCATGGTTTTTCTTTTGCCACACCCAAAATTAAAGAGAATATATATTTACGATCACGCATGTGCTTGTGCTCCTCAGAGAGGCCCAGATTCTCAAGGACATGATTAGGAACAAGCTGACCGCCACCCAGCAGGAGAAGACGGACCACGAGGACGAGTGCATTGCCAGGGCCATCGCCGAACAGGAGGCCAGAGAGGCCCTGAGACGCAACGCTGACGAGGAGAGGAAGGCAGCGATGCAGAAGAGCATCTCCGAACACAGAGAGACCCTGGTGAGACCCCCTGAGACATCTGGTGACCCCTGCAGGCTGAGGGCCAAGCTCACGGGGAACACCAAGGAAAACCGGGATTCCTGATTCTTAATATAAATCCGTGGTGTTGGATGATGAATTACAACTACTGATATCTTGCGTTTGCTCTTGTGTTCCACCAGCGGCTGGAACAAGAGCAGAAGGAGATGATTGCGCGTCAGAAAGCCCTGGAGGTGCAGCAGGCCAAAGAGGAGACCGCCAGAATCTTCCTGGAGAAGCAACAGCAGAAGGCACAAAAAGCCAAGGAAGAGGGGAGATTTCTACAAGATCACTATGTCCAGCAAATGGTGAGCTTCCATTCCTTCAGGGCCGAAAAGGCCCACTTCTGGTGGTGAGTTCAAACATCCATGCCTTGTCTTTTGACTTTGCACCTAATCCCACCGTGTTTCCGTAGGCGGCGAAACAGGTCCGACACAAGCAAAAGAAAACAGAGCAACGGGAGTCTCTGGTGAAGAACACGGAGCTCATCGTGGCAGAGGGGCAGCAGTTCCAGCAGTACGCGTCGCAGGTGATCCGTGAAGCGGCGGTGGGCCAGCGGAACCTCCTCCCGCTCCACAAGGCCGCCAGAGAGGGGCTCGGCGGAGGCCTGGGGCCCGTCTTCGGCGGCGCGCAGCCGAGCTACCTCGTTCAAGACGACAGCGGCGTGGAGATGCCGCGGTACGTGTGCGCTACGACCCAGAACGTCAAGGAGCTCAACGAGACGACGGACATGGAGGGAGCGAGGAAGCGGCTCGGCTTCACTTGGTGATGGGGCGGTCGTAGTGGGCTTCATACCCGTTACTGGGAGTTGTGGGTGGGTGGGTGGGAAACACTGATCTGGATTTGTTTTGAAAAGTTAAGTCTCGGTGCTGAAACAAAGTTTGTTGATTCATGTATAAAGTGGTTGGTATGGTTAATTTACCGCATCCTCAGTTATATGTATTGAGGTAAATAACTAACTTAAAATTGGGTGGACATGCTCCAACTAAAAATGTTATGAGGAAAGACAATAGTTTATTTGGTACCGAGAAATAGGTTAATCATTTGATGTCAAATAAATACACAATTTACAGATTTATACAAACTCGCTTTATGTTGCATGTTATGTTGGACAGTCTCCATTTGAAGTGAAACAACAGGTATCTCGAACTACAAAAAAGAAAAATCTAACGTGGAAGATATACATGCAAAAAGACCCAAAAATGATTTAAAATTAAAAAGGGGAAATAAAAATAAACAAACAGACTTCAACTGACTCATGTTTCATTACACATCCTGGCTGGTAAAAGCAAAAAACGATGTTCCTTAACCTCTCTAAACAGATTATGTTTGTATACTTTTAAAAAATACAGTAAAAAAGTACTAGGGGAGGGGTGCTCACAAGGAGGCTTTTTTCCGCTGCAGTAGAACTTCTAATAGTTTAAACAACTCTCATTTTGGAATTTGCAAAAAATCAAAACTAAAAACAGACCCAATGATTTCCCAGAGTGACCAAAAGTGGTCTGGCGTGGACCGACTTCTGTGAGTATCAAACATCACGCGTACACAAAAGGGGGGGCTCGATCGCAGGACTAGTCGCTGTCGTCGTTACTCGACCCGGAGCTGTCCTTCTTGTCGCGGGTCCCTTCTCGTCCTCGGTTGCTGCGGTTCCTCGCAGGGCTTCCGGCCGGCTCTTTGGCTTTAGGAGGAGGGGACTCCCTCGGGGGGCTTTTCTTCTTGTCCTCTGGGCTCTTCCGGCCCTTGGTCTTGTCGTCCTGGTCGCTGTCGGAGCTGCTGCTGCTGCTGCTGTGGTGGTGCCGGCCCCTGGATCCCCGTCTCGGGGCCGGCCCGCTCTCCTTATCCTTCCTGCGCGCCTGCCGGTCGTTGCTCCGGCTCCGGGAGCGCCGCCCGCCCCTGTGAGAGTCTCTGGCCTTGGCCCGGTCGGGGCTCCTGGTGCGGTCCCGGTTCCTGGGCGACCCTCGCCGCTTGTCATCCCTGGAGGGCTGCCGGCGTCTCTCCTGGCTCCTCTGGCCGCCCTCGCTGGGCCTCTCCCTGTCCCTTCTCTCGCCCCTGTCCCTCGAGGACGCACGCCTAGCCCCGCGGTCCCCTCTGTCCCGGCTCCTGCTGTGGGACTTGGGGCCCTCCTTGCCGCTCGTCCTGTCCTTGCTCTGGGACTCGGCCCTCTCCTTCTCCCGCTTGTCCCCGTTTCGACCCTTCTCTTCCTGCGGCTTCTCGCCGTTCCTTCCCTTCGGGTCGTCTTTCGGCTTCTTCTCGGACTCGGCGCGCTTGCTCCTCTCCTTGCTGTGGTCGGACTCCGTTTCCTTCTCCTTGGTCACGGCCGCGTCTTTGCTCCGGGAGCGGCCTCGGCGGTCGGGCTTGTGGTCCCGCTCCTTCTCTTTGCTCTTTGACCGTCTCCTCTTGTCTCCGCTTTTACGCACCTCGTCTCCGCTCTTGTCAGCACCCTTGTCTATGCTCTTGTCCCTACCTTTGTCTCCTCCCTTTTCTACACTCTTGTCCCCACTCTTGTCTACGCTCTTGTCTACGCTCTTGTCTACGCTCTTGTCTACGCTCTTGTCTACGCCCTTGTCCCCACCCTTGTCCCCGCTCTTGTCTACGCTCTTGTCCCTACCCTTGTCTACGCTCTTGCTGCGGCTGCGCGAGCCGCCCCTCTTCTTGGCCTTGTGTCTGCCGTGTTTGTCTTCGTCCTTCTTCTCCTTGTCCTTGCTCCGGGACCGGTGGGAGCGACCGCGCTTCTCCTTCTCCGCCGGCTTGTCGTCAGAGTCCTTCTTCTCTGCCCGGGTCGCTTTAGCGGCCTCCTCCTTTGCTGCCTCCTCCATGTCACCTCTGTGAGACCAGGGTGCAAAGGTGGTCCGGTTTAGTCAAATGTATTCGCCCAAGCCAGTTCACACAGTGAGTAGATGACTTCTAAATGGTCAAAATGTGTTGCACTTAAATGGCTGACCCAACAAAGTTAAGTTGTAGCCAGCTTTCCAGTATAATAAACGATTCCACATGTTAAAGAAATGTAAGCATTTCATTTTACAGATTGAGTCCAAGATGGCCGATTGGAGTATAACACGTAGAAGCCTCTGAATTATGAATCCCTTTCTATAAGCGTCTCTTACTTGTCCCCCTTAATCCAGCGCTCTCCACTCGTTGCCCTCGTCCTTTGCCGCTGCATTTCCTGCCGCCAGTGGGGCGGCGTCTCGCTGCGGCGGAAACGGTCTCGTGATCGTGAGCGGGACGGAGTGCGATAGCGCTGGTGGAGAAGGACAGAGACGGCCGGGTTACGGTCATCATCCAGACAAGGGGTTTAGTCTGGGTTATTAAACTCAGACAAAGATTCAACCAACGAGCATGCACTTACCCGTGGACCTCTCCCTTTAATCTTCCTGCCGGACCGGGTCGTCACTAGTCCTCTGTGATATGCAGACTGGGCATTAAACGGCCTGCCCATGAAAAGGGGAAGATTCAAACATTAGGACGTGTGACGATCATCGGCTCCAGATACAGTCTCGGAGTGCCGTGGTCTTGGACCGACCTTTCCCTCGGCCGTTCCTCCCGCTGCCTGGGGTTCTGTCCAGCGTCCTCGTTCTGGGCGGCCTGGGGACTTTTGCGCATGAGGAATCTGTTCTGAGGGACCTCCGGGATCTCTTCGGGTCGGACCGAGGACAACTGCAGGTCTTGCTCCTTTTCGTCCGCACTTCCGGCCTCTGACCTAAAACACAGAACATGCGGAGTGCGCGTTTTAAACACGAGCCGCTTCCCCTGCGCAGACGGGGACGAACTACGGTGGACTAAGCAAGTACCTCTCTTTCTTCGCCTTCTTTTGCTTCTTCTTCTTCTGCTTTTTCACCTTCTTCTTCCGCCTCTTGGATTCTTTTTCGGACTCCTCCGACTCCGAGGAAGGCTCTGAGGAGCTGTCTGAGGAGCTGGAGCTGTCGCTGGCCTCAGAATGCGCCTTCTCCTTTTTCTTCTTCTCGCCTGGCTTCACTGAAGAGAGAAGACATCGAGGGAATCGCTTTAGGGGCAAAGAATAAACGGCACAAAGGCTAGAAGCACACTTTTTAAAACGGGGGTGAGATGTGGTGTCTGAAAGTGTGTTAAGACCTCTTGTCTTAGGGATGAGCTCTCCGCAGTTCATGATCTTGACCTCGGAATATGGTTTACTGCTGGCGTCTGTCTTCTGCCTCTCCATGGTTTGAATGACCTCTTGGCCAGATATTACTTGTCCGAAAACCACGTGGACTCTGGAATTGGAACAGTTGTTGTCAGTAAACAGTCAAAACTAATTTCATTTGCAAATAAAAAAACAAAAACAAGGTATTCTATATCAATATGAAGCACTTACCCGTCCAGATGTGGCGAAGGTTTGGTGGTACTGAAGATTAAACACAACAAATGTTGGTTGTAAATTAAGAAGCTCGAACAATCAAAGTGGTGTAGTGTATTATGTCAACATTTCTTTCCACAAAAACATCCATATGGATAGTTATATACAACAACCAGCATAAAATTATCATTATGTTGCTGTATTGCATAGCCCTGATAGAATGCTTTTTGGAAGGAATCCAACCATGCAAAAGCAAGTCGAACAGAGTAGATTTCATGCTCACATAAAGAACTGAGATCCGTTGGTGTCCTTGCCCCTGTTCGCCATGGACAGAAGGTACTCCTTATTGTGTTTCATGGTAAAGCTCTCATCTAAAAACAAGAAATAAAATTGAAACCAACGTCAGTGGATGAATGATGATTTTACAAATTGATAATAGTTTAGCTGAAAGGTTTGGCGTCTTTACCTTCAAAGAAGCCACCATAGATGGATTCACCCCCTCTTCCATTCCCTGTTATGGAATGGTTATGAAGAGAATATCAAGGCAAGGAACGGTTAAACAGGAAAACTGCAGTGATAAAATAAGAAAGGGGGAATTTATACAAACTTGTGGTATATACATACTTATACCACCCACAGAAATATACAGACACAATCGTCAAGATCATACCTTCGCTGAAGTCCCCACCCTGGATCATGAAGTCCTTCACGATTCGGTGGAACACGCATCCTTTGTAATGAAGAGGTTTCTGAGTTCCTTTACCAATGCCTTTCTCACCTAGTAGAAACACAAGAATGGCAGGACTTCCATATGACGCACATCACTCAAAAAGACATGACAGCCTGGTAAGTTGTGTATGTTTATCATCTAGTACCTGTACAGAGACACCTGAAGTTTTCAGTAGTCTTGGGGCAAACCTCTGAGAACAACTCCACCACAATTCGACCAACTGTGTAAAAAAACCACATCGTTAGATAGTATAAATGGCCTTTAAGTAGTTAAGTAATTAGATATTGGATAGAGGTCTCACCCTTAATGTTGCTGATTCCAACGTCGAAGAAGCACCGAGGACGCACCTTGATGCCCATGATTACTGACCGAAACCTGCCTGGAACACATCAATAGATGTGATCAGGTTACATCTGGTGCCAGACCCATCCACACATGGATATCATAAAGTAACCAAAACAATACATGTGATAAGGTGGTTATGTGGCGCAATTCCCATCCATTCATATAGTTCATAAAGTTTCCTGATCAATAGATGTGATCAGGTGGGTAAATGGCGCTAGACCCATCCATAACGTGACAAGAGTTCATAAAGTGACCCAAACAACACGGAGAGGCCCCACTCAGCCAGGTCCATCACGGGATATGGACATTAATCGCTTCGTCTTTGACCAAGAAGGTTAAATAGGCCAAGTGTCTTGTGTTCATCGTTAGGTATAACAAATCAACGAATGAATGAATGAATGAATGACCCCGGGTTGAATGAGCGTGAATTCAGCGATTTCGAAAGTAAACGATACCCGGGCCGGTACAATTGCAAAACATTAATAAATGGCCAATAAACCGATATAACCACATGATATACGTGATAAAGCACGGGTCGGTCCCCCATGCAGCGGACGGGCACCCGTAGGGGGTTCGGATCCTACTGGGCCTAAATCGACGTTACCGTGCCCATGAGCACTGGGGCAGTCAGAGTACGTACACACCGGGTTCACCCACGTGGTAAACAAACATCTGAACTGAAAGCCACTAATATCGATCTAATTATCGTATTACCTTAGTCGGTGGACCAATGATGCTGTTCCGAAGAATAATCGATCATCTAATAACGAAATCCAAGTCCCATTCAGTGTCACACAGTGTTTTCTAAAGATGGCGCGAGGAGAACGTCAATGTACTTTGGGATCCGCGCAAGAGGAGCGCTTAATATTGGTCAGCTGACCGCCCGCCGCTAGGCAACACCGCGCTCGCGGGGTCAATGCGAAGCCGATTGGAAAATGTTAAATACAAATATTAACAGTTGGGGGAAGATGAAATACGTAGTGTTGGTCCACAAATGTGTATGTCGGCTCAGTGATACAGCATATGAGTATTATTACAAATATATATATTTTATTTAAAAAACAAAATACGGAATGATAAGATTTCAGACAATTACTTGTGTTGAGGTGGCATGGATAATTCCCTTAATCTGCTACCTACGAATGACTGTTTCCATGTGACCAAGATATACAACATTTATATTTCCAGCCTTGTACTAAAACCTAAGGTTGTTTGACTCGGCTAAGCCTCGCCCTCCCGGGATGTACGGGCGAGCAGAACACAGCGATTACACTTTGAACTGTCCGCGTCATAACACTGGCTAGGGAAGTAAAATCGAATAGCACACATGCTAAATAATAAACTATGCGACCACTCACTGTAAGTACAGTCTATGTTTCCAATTCAGTAGTATCCTGTCATCCGTTCAGAGATAAATCCAATTCCACGTTTAGTGACAAATGCGTTATGTGTCTGTCGTTTCGTGGACGTTGTTCTACCTCCCATGTGAGCAGCATGACTTCATACTGGGCTGAGCAGCCTTACTTAATACAAAGTCAGACCAGTGGTGCAGTCCATAGTAATGACACTTTCCAATACCATTCACAGATCTTTGTATTTTTAGTATCTTGTAAAGATGATTTTCTATCTGAGGGTTTGGCTTGTCATGCAAAATTGAGTTTGGGTAGTTTATTTAGTAAATATTAGTTTATTATTTATGCCAGTATAATCCAATATACCTTCCCATATAATACTTTGACTTCCTGAATTAATCCTTCCTCCCTTTCTTAATTTCCTTCCCTAGATAGCAGCTAGATGACAGCAGTTGTCAGGAAAACATCTGCACTGTACCCTAGTGACCTCATGTGGATGTCAAGGACTTTTTCCCTCAGCTAACCTGGACAGTAGTCACAGTCTCAGGATGGGGACTCTTCTCTGCTCTTAAAGGGAGCCTAGACGTTGGGCCATGTTTCGTCTGCACCTGGCCAGTGCCTGTGTGCGCAGGTCTGTGTACAGTGGGCCAGGAAACCGGGACCTAGTCCTGGATCAGCTGAAGGTGTGCTTCAGTGAAGACCAAGTGTTTGAGGTCGTTGGCAGGAACAAGGCCAAGCTTGCGGTGAACCACGTGGGTTGTGCGGTGGGCATGCTGTGGCAGTTCCAGAAAGAGAAACCACAATTATTAAGGACGGTTGGGGCGGTCAAGAGCCACCCTCAGTTCCTGACCCTCAGAGTTTTGGCCGAAAACAAGATCTCCCTCATGGATGACTGCTTGCTGGTGGATATGCTGTATGATGTTCTCAGGTACAGTGAAACAAGGTCATAGACTCACGTTGAAGCCAAATATCTCGCCCCTTATAGCAAAGTTTGGTTCCTCTTGCTTTCAGACTCAATGTGGAACCTCATGACTCGCTAGTTCAGCAGCTGGTTTCTGAAGCCTCTGTAAGACTAGATAGGTATTATTATCATTATTACTATTGTTATTACTGCATATCAGATCTCATTGAGTCCTATGGCTTGACTCGAGAGGGATCAAGAGCAGCACATGTTTTTGTTTTTGTCTCGCAGTTTCCCGCTGTCTTCCCTCTCCAAGTTCGCCATTTGTCTGAATGATCAACAACTGCAGCTGAGTCCGCTGATGGGACGCATCACGGACATTCTGTCCCGGAAGCTCTCGACCATCAACGATGCCAGGTGGGAACTCTTTACCACCATTTGCCATTCAGCCATTTAGCAGACACCTTTATCCGAAGCGACCTGCAGTGAATGGGGGTGCGTGTCATTACGGAGCAGGTAAAGCTTTGTTTACAGGCAGGCTGTGTACCTTGATGATCCAACCCAGTACCTCTTGAAACACCCCAACCCACCACACTATCCTTCCCCGGGATAGATGTTGGAAACCGCCTAACCACTAGACTATCCTGCCCCGGCAAAGCAACACTAGGTCTCACCTGTTTCCAGCCTATTCATAATTTCTAACTCCCTGTGATTTTCTAACTGTAAATGTCTTTCCTCCGTTTCCTCTTTCTAGAATCCTGACCGTGCTGATGATCAGCGTGTCCCCCATGGTGTCCCCTCGCCTGAGAGACCGGCTCCTGGACCGGGCGGACCACCTGCTGGACTCCATGGACCCCGTGAAGTACAACAACCCCCGCAGGGTGGTGCAGTTCCTGCGCAACATCCGCTTCGGCCGGCGCCCCCTGCTGGAGAAGTGCAACCGGATCCTGCTGCGGAGCGTCCCGCGGATGGACGCGGAGAACCTGAGCATCATCATGGGCCTCTACCAGTCGCTGCAGTTCAACAACTGCGAGTTCCGTCTGGCGGCCAAGCAGCGGCTGACGGAGCTGATCGACTCCAGTACCGACCCCGCCGCTTTCACCAAGCTCTTTGTGGCGCTGTGTCCCATGGCGAGCACGGAGATCAGAGAATGGTCGGTTTGAGGCCTTTTGTGTTGTTTTATGTTCACTCCACATGGTTGTTCCACACGCCGCGATCAAGCTCTTATGTTTCATCATGGGGAATAGATGAAATGCATTCATGCGTCTGAAAACGATGCAAATATGAATTGTGTGCGTGAAAAGCAGAGACAATCAGGAGATCAACTTTCAGACTCACTTGGATCCAATCTTGTGTTCTGTATATTTTCTGTTCGCTTATAGGTTGGAGAGCACTGCACTCCTATTGGCCGACGAGTTCAATCCACAGCAGGCCTTGATACTCGCTGAGGGGCTCGAGGAGATCCAGTGTAGGAACCTCAACCTGATCAACAAGTATGTTCCACTCTGTTCCTCCCTCTCCTCTTTATAGAGGTTCCTCCCTCTCCACCTCAAAGTGAACCGGATGTTGTACCTTTTCAGGATTGCATCAATAATCCAAAAGAACCTTAGAGTCTACAAATCCATGGAGGTAGCGAGGATCACCCAGGCCCTCTTCCTGCTGCACTACCAGAACCCCGAGCTGTTCAACAAGTTACGGAGCATCCTCATCAGGTGGGTGGTCGTCTGGTCTGGCCGTGCTCTGCAGCGTGGTTGACTCAGCCCGGGGCTAACGTCTTTCTCCCTCTGGCCCTCCCTCCCTCCCTCTGACCCCCCCTCCCTCCCTCCCCCTCTGGCCCTTTCCCTCCCTCCCCCTCTGGCCCTCCCACCTTCCCTCCCCCCCTCTCTCTGGCCCTCCCTCCCTCCCTCCCTCCCACCCTCCCTCTCCACCCTCCCTCCCTCCCTCCCTCTCCACCCTCCCTCCCTCTCTGGGCCTCCCTCCCTCTCCACCCTCCCTCTCCCCCCCTCCCCCCCTCTCTCCTCCCTCCCTCTCCTCCCTCCCTCCCTCTCCCCTCCCTCCCTCTCCACCCTCCCTCCCTCCCCCTCTCCCCCCCTCTCCTCCCTCCCCCCTCTCCACCCTCCCTCCCTCCCTCCCTCCCCTCTCTCTCTGGGCCTCCCTCCCTCTCCACCCTCCCTCCCTCTCTGGGCCTCCCTCCCTCTCCACCCTCCCTCCCTCCCTCTCCACCCTCCCTTCCTCCTTCTCTCCTCCCTCCCTCCCTCCCTCCCTCTCTGGGCCTCCCTCCCTCTCTACCCTCCCTCCCTCCCTCCCTCCCTCCCTCCCTCTCCTCCCCCCCCTCCCTCTCTCCTCCCAGCTTCCTCCAGGACAGCCTCTACCCTTCGGAGGTCACCATGCTGACGCGCGTGCTGGCCACCCTGCCCGGCCCGCGGCTGGAGGCGGGCGTGGTGGCGCGTCTGGACGCCGTGCTCCCCCAGTGCAACCTCAGCGACCTCAACACGCTGGCGCAGGCGGTGGGCAAGTGCGCGCGCAACGACGCCTCCTACCGCCACAGCTCGCCCAGCCAGTACGTGCGGCTGCTGCAGGGGCTCAGCCGCTGCGGCCACGAGCGGCTGGACACGGCCGACCGCCTGGACGTGCTGCTGGACGAGCTGCGCTACGCCTCGGGCGAGTGGTTCGAGGAGACGCTGCTGGAGCACACCATGGCCACGCTGCAGAGGATGACGGCGCAGGTGAGCTGGAGCAGCGTGCCCGACCTGGCGCACCTGCTCACCAAGACCAACCACCTGTGCGCCCCGCTGCTGGACCGCATCGCCACGGTCACCCTGAAGGACATCGACAAGGTGTGTGTGTGGGGGGGGGGGGGGGGGGGGGGGGGTTGTGTGGGGGTTTGTGAGTGTGTATGTGTGTGTGTGTGTGTGCAGGGGATGTTATATGTCACACACACACAAATGGCATAGACTGGTTTCAGTCTATTTTATTTGTAACATAGACGTGTGTGTGTGTGTGTGTGTGTGTGTGTGTGTGTGTGTGTGTGTGTGTGTGTGTGTGTGTGTGTGTGTGTGTGTGTGTGTGTGTGTGTGTGTGTGTGTGTGTGTGTGTGTGTGTGTGTGTGCAGGAGTGTGTGTGTGTGTATGTGCAGGGGAAGTTTATGCTGATTATTTGCTACATATTACAAGTGATTATATGTCACACACACACAAATTACGGACTGGTTTCAGTCTATTTTATTTGTGACATAGGTGTGTGTGTGTGTGTGTGTGTGTGTGTGTGTGTGTGTGTGTGTGTGTGTGTGTGTGTGTGTGTGTGTGTGTGTGTGTGTGTGTGTGTGTGTGTGTGTGTGTGTGTGTGTGTGTGTGCAGATCCATCCCTCCGCCACCTACGCCACACTGCTCCCCTTCGCCGTCCTCAACTACGACTCTCCGACCGCAGACGAGCTGTTTGACGTCTGCATCGAGCACCTAAAACCTCACATCAGTAAGTGTGACGGGCCCTCTGGTGTCCATGTGTATGTATCACAGGAGTGTGTGTTGTATCTAGTCCAAGGTGTGTGCGTGTTGTATCTAGTCAAAGGTTTGTGTGTGTGTTGTATCTAGTCACAGGTGTGTGTGTTGTATTTAGTCCCAGGTGTGTGTGTGTGTGTGTTGTATCTAGTCCCAGGTGTGTGTGTTGTACGTAGTCACAGGTGTGTGTGTGTTGTATGTAGTCAGAGGTGTGTGTGTTGTACGTAGTCACAGGTGTGTGTGTGTTGTATGTAGTCAGAGGTGTGTGTGTGTTGTTTCTAGTCCCAGGTGTGTGTGTGTTGTATCTAGTCACAGGTGTGTGTGTTGTATCTAGTCACAGGTGTGTGTGTTGTATCTAGTCACAGGTGTGTGTGTTGTATCTAGTCACAGGTGTGTGTGTGTTGTATCTAGTCCCACGTGTGTGCGTGCTGTATCTAGTCGCAGGTGTGCGTGTCTCAGCGTTCCTCCCTGTGTCTCCAGGGTCCTTCGACCCCCACATGTTGGTGTTGCTGGCCTACGCTCTGGTCGTAGCCGACTGCTTTCCTGAAGAAGTGTTTAGAGAAATCTTCAACGTGGATTTCCTCGCCAAACTCGACGCGCACCTAGAAAGTAGGTGCTGGCGGTTTTCCTAGAACATGATCATTATCACATAATAATTTTTAAACTTTGTTAATTGGGTTTTTGAAGGAGCAGACAATTGTGACGAGCGCATTTATAAAAAGTGACATTATCTAAAAATATATAATTATTACATAATAACAATAAAAAAAAGAATTATTATTGTTATTATTGTTAATCTAAGTATGATTGCATAAAATTGGTGATGCAATAACTCGACCACAGCTATGCCCGACCTGCTCAACATGCGGATCCGCCTTCGGCTGATGGAGGTGAACCGCGCCGTGTGTCTGGAGTGTCCCGAGTACCAGGTTCCCTGGTTCCACGCGCGCTACTGCCAGCAGCTACAGAAGAAAGGTCCGCTTCTCTTGCAGGGTTCAGTGACTCGTTTAGTCACGTAGGAGACGCGCCCTCACAGAGCGATGTACAGGGATTCCAGACGCATGTCATTATTATCATTACCGTTATTTATTTTATTTTATTTTTTAATATTACTGTTTCAGATGCATGTCATCCTAACTGTACCGATAGCGATATATTTTCTCTCTTTCTTCCGACTAATTTACTTATTGTAATTCGCTTTGGATAAAAGCGTCTGCTAAATGTAGCAACGGTCAGGTTCTTTGGCACCTCTTACGTCGAGCCCGGTCCAAACGGTGTCCGATGTGCTGTGTTCTCCAGGGAGTTTCTCCAGCAGTCTGGTCCAAAAGCAAATCCACAAGATCCTGGCCGAGGTCCTGGGTGGTGCGGACCGGGCCCGGGCGTCTGTGCTCACGCCCTATTTCTACACCATAGGCGAGTGTCCGACGCTGAAGCTATACACGACTCAACTCTTTTTATGGGGGGGAGGGGGGGGTCTCTGATCCGAAGCCCCAGGGTGCATGTGCAGAGTCTGTGTCCCACACTGACCCTTCCTGTGCTGTTCTCCTGTTAGACTTTGAGTGCGTGTTGGACCGGTACAACCGGCCCGTGGCCTACAGCGAGCCCAACACCCTGCAGATCTCAGACGGCGGGAAGGTCCAGTGGAGGGCGGAGCCTACGGAGACTGTCATGAACGAGCTGCCACCCGGAGCACAGCGGTAAACCAATAGGACTCGAGGCTTTGGTCACATGTCCGTTCGACGACAGCCCGGTCGCTCGTCTGACTCGCTGTTTGGACCCTTGGTGTTTTCAGGGTCGCTGTGGACTTCTTGGATTCAAAGGCGTTCTGTAAGAACTCTCGCCACATGAAGGGGGAGACGGGGATGAGGAAGAGGCACCTGGAGATCATGGGATACCGTGTTGTTCAGGTGAGATACACCTCCAAGGTGACTGTCTGGGTGACGATGGAAAAGGATGTATCTGAGGTGAACCATGATTGTAACGGGCAGATTTCATAAATATGTTCGGTAATTGTTGTATTTGTTTGGGCAGATCCCCCATTATGAGTGGAACTCGATGGAGCTGTCCACGCAAGACGCCTGGGTTGGTTACCTTAAGAAGAAAATATTTACTGAGGTGTCGTCTTCTTAACTGAAGTATGAACATCAATGTTACCATCAACAAAACCCTCAACACTGTGGGATGGAGTTGAACAATCATGTTTTGTTTTTTTTAAGTGTTCCTTATTTGCTCCAAAAACTGTGTATTTGACTTCGAGTGGCCTACTTTATGTTATTTAAAAACTAAAATGTTTTTATATAATAAAATATATATTTGTATAACTTTTTTGTTTGTGTGAATGTTCATATGCTTATCCCGTTGCTACAAGACACATTGTCTTGATTTGGTCATGTACAGCTTGATGTTTGTGTTCAACAATACTCTGCTGTTCTGAATGTGACTTAATGGGATTATGACCGAGTTTTGCATTTCCTACTTTTATTCCAATATTTTCTGTTTTACTAGTTGTGCCTAAATGCAGGAAAGAATCACAATTAAATAACCTAAAATTAAAGTATGTTTATTTAAAAAAAAAAAGCAAAATTAAAATAAGTCAAACTGAATTCAAATCAGTGTGTTCAACAGCACTAAAATACCCACATGGAACTCGCAGTCAAATGAAATACAACATTACACTCCTGTGACTGTCACCCCTCCTGGGCCCATAGACCTCTGAAGAATAACTCCTGCCTCTGAGGCTCTGGTTCCCTCGGTCTAATGCAGGGGTCTCAAACTCGCGGCCCGGGGGCCAATTGAGGCCCGCGGGATGATATTTTGTGGCCCCCTACTTGACATCAAAGTCTGGTGTTAGTGCGGCCCGCGCATTGTTGTCAAACGCACATTTTTGCTGAGTGGCTTGCCACGCTATTTTATCACTTGTGATAGGGTGACCAGAAGTCCCAGTTTAATGGAAAATAACATGTTCTTTTGGAATGACCATACATAACAAACTCCGTAGGTGGCGAAGTAGTAAAAGCTGCATCACGTTTTGAACTACGCACCCTTTCCATCTAGTTTCGACTGGGTTTTTGGATTTTCTGTGCCGTTAACGTAGCATTAATAATCGTTTACTACTTTAACGGCACCGACAATCCAAAAACCCAGTCGAAACTAGATGGAAAAAGTGTGGAGTTCAAAACGTGACGCAGCTTCTACTTCTTCGCCACCTACAGAGTTTGTTATGTACGGTCATTCGAAAACCCCCATGTTGTTACCCCTAGACATTTGACCGACGGAACCATGAGCCTCGGAGGCGGGACTTCATTCTTCAGAGGTCTAGCGGGCCTCACAGCTTGGGCCTTCTGGCCCCGCAGCTGGGCTCAAAGCTTCGGCATCCGGGCTGCGTTGAGCCGCATGGCCACACAGCTGGCTCCGGCGGCGTAGCGCATGTCCTTGATCATCCCCGTCCACTCCTTCTTGTCCTCATCGTACCTTCAGGAGGGAGCAGCCTCATGTTAACACCTGGAGCCGACCACAGCCTCTCTCACTAACTCTCTCTCTCTACCGCGGACTGGCTTCATCCAACACAAACGCATGGCTCCAGGTAATGATAACCTTTAAGGGGTGACATTCTGCCACAAGGTGTGAGTGATCAGCTGTCACGAGCCATTCGATAATCGTTTTTTCCCTGCGTTTTAGTGACATCACAAGTGGGAGTGTCCGCTTAGCTGTATGAAGGCTAGATAAGCACCATTTGCTACAGTCCACTGGGTAGGCTGGTAGACTGATCTATCCAGCGTACATCTAGTTGGACACTCCCACTTGTGATGTCACTAAGACTCAGGAAAAGACAGCGTTTCAAATGGCTTGTAACCAGCTGATGACACTCACCTGGTGGTATAATATCACCCCATTTACACGTGGAGCAAACAACACCCGGTCTCACAATCACTCTCTCTCCCAACCATCAACAATCTTCAACCCATACGCATGTTTCCACGTTAGGATTACTTCATCGACGGTATGACGCTAACCACAGGTAGGAAGGGATTACGTACTGCCAGATATCGGTGATCTCGCTGGGGCCACACTCCTTGTTCTCCAGCTCCACCAGAGCGAAGCCCCCCACGGCGTAGAGCAGACCCCCGCAGCTGACCAGGTTCACGGAGCTCCTCTCCTGGGGGAAGTCTGTGAAGGGCGTCCACCTGGGACACGGCACACCACCGTATTAGACAGCATTCTTAGGAAGCATGCTAAAGAATGCATATTAATTTACCCAAAACAAAGTTTATTATAGCAAAATACGACTGTTGATTCTGAAATAATGACTGATTTGATTTTAATATTTCCATTAGTGATGCAATGGGTAGAGGCTACGATAGAGGAGAAACACAAAACTAAAATGAATGTGAACATACATTTTAAAGAATCAATACGTTTGATCAAGGACAAATAACTTGATTACCTTTGGTTACTCATAGAAAAGTATCACATTGCTTACTTGAATGCACCTGCCTGGCAAAATGGTTAAAAAGTAGAGAATACTCTTTGATGTAATAAGGATAACAAGCTTATTATCATCATGACTACAACATTAGTGAACATACTTATTCGTCCCGAAGTCGTAGGCCTCACATGAGTTGGTGAGCCCGTCCTCGTTCACGCCCCCCGCCACGATGAGCCGTCCCTTGTGGACCACCGCTCCGAACATGGAGCGGGCCGTCTGCATAGCGGCCACGTCCTTCCACTCCGACTTCTTGTGGTTGTACGCAAACATCTTGCTCAGCGCTTTGCTTCACCGATGAAGTGACAGAGGAGTGGATGTTAGCATTGGGAAATGAACGTATCATTTCCACATGGATGGATATAAATCGAGGTATGGTCTCCTACTTTTCGTCGGTCTTTCCTCCGATGCAGTACACCAGCCCGTTCTCTGAGACCACGCTGTGGCCGTGGATCATCACCGGTAACTTCTTGGTTTCGCTCCACTTCATTTTGCTGGGGGCACAGAAACATATACAGATATAAGTGACTCAAAAACGTTGATATAATATTAAGTACACTCTTGATATTCAGTGTACACACTTTGTTTTATAATATTTGCCATAATATTCAGTATACTCTCACAGTATTTGAATATTCAATATACTCTCTCAGTGTCATAATATTCATTATACTGTCTCAGTATCATAATATTCAGTGTACACACTAAGTCATAATAGTTTATATCATATTCAATATAATCTCTCAGTGTCATTATACACACTGTCACAATATTCAGTATACTCCCAGTGTCATAATATAAAGTATACTCGGTGTGCTAATAGCTGATGTATGGACTCACTGTCATAATATTCTGTTTACCCTCTCAGTGTCATAATATTCTGTTTACCCTCTCAGTGTCATAATATTCAGTACTCACACTCTGTACTAACAGTTGATGTACTTACTCAGTGTCATAACACATTACGGTATCCACAGACTCGTCGGACTGCAGGTCCTTTCCTGCTATAGCGAAGATGAGGTTCTCAAACTCCCCCATGGAGAACAGACATCTTGGGGAGGGCATGGGAGGCAGAGCCGTCCACTGGCCCCCCAGACTGTCCAACTGCAGCAGAGAACAATAAAACATCATTTAACTAGACAATAATACCATTATTATAATAATTATATACCATGAGTAGGTAGCGATAGATTCAGCAACGTTTATATATTGACTTTCAACATTAATATACATTCACTTTATGAATATTATTATAATATGAACTTATATGAATGTGTGTCTGTATAATAAATATAAAACGAAATATATGTATAAACCTGGTAGAGGTAGCACTGCAGGGGGGCGTCCTTGTCCTCCTCGTCCACAAACAGCCCCCCCAGGACGTAAAGCTGGTTCTTCCTGGTCCTCAGGCACTCGTGGTTCCGTGGGATCTGCTCAGCCACGGCCGCCAGGAAGCACTCGTTCTCCACGCCGTCGTACGCCACGGCCACCGCGTCGTTGATCATCAGCAGCAGGTCCTTGTTGTACATGCCCACCCGCCGCTGGTCGCTGAGGAACCCGGGCAGCGCGTCCTCTTCCTCCCCTTCCTCCACCTTCTTCAGCTCGGGGAGCTTCCCGCCGAAGGCGTCCTTGATGAGCGCGATCTTCTTGACGAGCTCCGGGTCGGCCGTGACGACGTCATCCTTCGCCACCTTCTCCAGGAAGTACTTCTCCGGCAGCAGGCGGAAGCGCACGCAGTCGAAGGCCTCGCCCAGCGTCTTGGCACGGCTCTCCTTGTCCTTGCGGACCCAGCGCATCAGCGCCTCGAACACAGCCTCCTCCTTCTCCACGTTGAGGGCGTCCGCGCCTATGATGGCCAGCAGCTCGCGCAGGCCCAGCTCCAGGAAGTCCTCCTGCGTGGCCAGCGTCTCGAAGTGCAGCGCCACGCACTCCCGGGCGGACACGGCCAGCCGCGGCGAGTTGAGCAGCAGGGCCAGCCGGAACACCGCCAGGCAGTTCTTCGGGTTCAGCCTCTTTTGGAGGTAGTTCACGCACACGGTGAACACCGAGGGGATCTGCAGCCGGTGGGACACGGCCAGGATGTCCTGGACGTTCTCGTCGTTGATGTCGATGTCGGCCGAGTACATGTACTTCACGATCATCTCCATGGTGCCGGCGTCCACGTCCTCCAGCACCACCTCCTTCTCCCCGGCCTCGTCCTCGGCGCCCTCTTCGGAGAAGAAGAGCTCCCTGAAGTAGGGGCTGCAGGCGGCCAGGATGAGCCGGTGGCAGGGGAAGCTCCGGTCGCCCACCTTCAGGGCACAGTCCACGAACTTGTTCTCGTTCAGGAGCTCCTTCAGCCCGTCCTGGAGGAGGGTGCTCTGGAACATCCGGAGGTCCTCTCGCAGGCCCTGGGGGTCCATGTCCGACGTGAGAGCAGTAGGATAGAGGGGAAGGTGTGGGAGCCACGCTGTGTGGGCTGCTGGTTGAAGAGACAGGGGACTATAGGCAGCCACATTTAAAGCCCCCCTCCGGTTTGACTGAGCCCCCTCTAAAAATAGTCCCCGGGCCAATCTGGGAAGAATTCAGTTTGGCCGGTGAGCGTCACACAGCTGTCATTAACCACAAACAACAAGGGGCTCAACTAGTCGCCCTAGTGATAAGGGTCAACAATGTTACATGAGCGCGTAAAAATAACCTCCGGCAACCTATTTATTCATCGGTGGCAATTCACAGTTTGTGTTTGATATTTGACCGCGCTGTGTTCTGTGGACGTGAATGTGTGGAGCGGTCCAGTTGATGAGTCACAGACACGACGGAACACTGCCTCAGGCGTGGGTGATGGATGGAGTCACGTCTCAGGACAGCCGAGTCACACACTACGTTAAAGCGTGAGGAGACCCATTGAGAAGTGGTAGACGGTGAACAGCTGACAGTCTGGCAGATCACCGTCTGACCTCGGCTGTTTGTAAAATACTTGGGCTCCTGTAGTGGTTTTGTATTTAGACTGTGATCAGTGTTTCCAGAGAAATGAAATGACCAGTGTCAAATGAAGGGAGTCATCTTTACCCGTAAATAGGACGGACAATCAATCTATCGTGAAGGTATATGACTATGGGGTTCGTTTAATATGGTTTCTATTATACAAATGGCGCTTTCGTATTTTCATATCAGCCCTTGGATTGGCTACTGTCTCCAAATGTTTTATAATAATACATTTGTATTCATAATTAGGGGTCTTCATCAGTGACACAGCAATACAGCTGAAAATAGATTGATAGATTGAACGATTTTAATGTTGAAATGTGTTATTTGCAAGGTAAAAAAACAACACATTTCTAGGTTTCCTTTGGCAATTTGTTTATTTTGTTATAAAGAAGGAATCCAAAGTAAGAAATATAATTTTTTTTTAAGTTGGACCCCTAATAAACAACCACCAGATTAATTAACTCTTACAGGCCTACAATACAAAACTAGCAGCTTTACAAACTTTACAAATAGTATTTTCCCCTAAAAAATAAATACAGCCTCATACTCCTAACGCCCTTATACACATACTTACAGAAGATACATATTTAACTGGTATTGTTCGAAACTCATTCAACTTCCCATAACCTCCCACAGTCCTTGGAGGGTGAATCCCTCCTTCAGCTTCTCGATGGCCAGCCCCAGCTCCTCAGAGAACACGGGCTCCCTGTCCAGTTGCTTCGGAAAGGTAATAAACACAGGTTAGAGTAGCCTTGGGGAAGTACCCACACACACAGCTTTTAATGGATGCCTTAATGTGTGAATAATGCTTGACATTTACCTTGTTTCCATCAGCAAAGTAGGCCTACAAACAGAAGAGGGGGGAAAACATAGCTTAGGACCAGGAATATCATTGATTGGTGGTATGCTACTCTGTAATGCAGTATGCACTAGGGAACAGCCATCCATACATAACAACAGACACTAATGCCGCTTTTCCACCGCACATGTAGCTCGACTCGACACGACACGACTCGACACGGTAGCAGCGCGGGTGCTTTTCCACCGCAAATAGTACCTCCGGGACGTGGGCGGGGTCGTCTGCGCGAAAGGGCCGTGACGTATTTTTGTACGCGACGCAAACA
>NC_079431.1:3105057-3115057 GCF_026213295.1 Gadus chalcogrammus
ATAATGATTGGACAAAAATAAGATCCCGAGATTTTAGACACAGACAAACACATTTACATTCAATATAATTATTTTTAGCAGGTAAAACATTCTTCCAACTTTCATCACAGACAATAAAAGCAAATGCAATCATAAGCCCTAATTCTTTTAGAAGGGGAAATAACGCTATACAAATACAAAAATATTCAGAGCATGTGTTACATTTGTTTCAACAAAGCATATCAAACCAAGACCGACAGTCTTGCTAGAAAAACATAAATTCAGTCTATGTAGCAAGTGGCTCATTTATGAAGTTGATTCTTTTGAGGCAATATACAAAATACCCTCCATAGTAAAACTAACATCAGTATGCCTATGATAAACGGGTAAACCATGTTTGACTCAGATGTGGTTAACCCAATATTTATTTTGTGTATCAAAATTGTCTGAAGTGACACCAGTAAAAACTCTTTCTACTGTAAGTAGAAACATCAATCAAAAGTCCACTTCATTCTGATTGGTTCCTGAGGATTCTCCGGTCTTGAGCCGACAGCACGTTTCTCCTTAGCTTATCCAACTGAGGGAAACAACCAAGAAGTAGAGATTAACAAGGCAAGGCAAGGCAACTTTATTCATATAGGCCTAGCACTTTTCATAAACGAGGCAGACTCAAAGTGCTTCACATAGAACCATTGTCACACAATAAAATAAAATAATAAAATAGCATAGGTAAAAGAAAACAAAGGCAAAGTAAAAAAAAAAAACATTCAGAGTAATACAATTTAAATAGGTAACTAAGAGAAAATAAAGGCAAAGTAAAAAAAAAAAGCATTTTAGAACGTGCAATGTATTAAAATTTTAGCAGGAAGCTAAAGCAAACATAAAAGTCTTCAGTCTTGTTTTAAAAGACAAAAGTGTAACGGCGGCGCGGGCTGTGACAGTGCCATCAGAGACGCGTACCTATCCAGGAGACCACGCAGGTCTTCTTGCACTCCTCCTCCGTCGCGTGGCGGTTGTCGTTGCCTCCGCAGCCGCCGTACCAGAACTGGGCGCAGGAGTTGGCCTGCTTGTCGTAGTACCACAGGATGGTGTAGTCCCTGCAGGTGCCCTGGCTCAAGGGCAGGCTGCAGCTGGCGCTGACGGAGGTAGACACTGAACGCACCAACACGACGGTGAGATGAGTCATGTGACATGTGTCTACCTTAATGGACACACTTATTGTATTTTGTACGTCCTGGCACTTAATGTACGCATTTATTGTATGTTGTACGTCCTGGCAGTTAATGAACGCACTTATTGTATGTTGTACTTGCTGGTACTTAATGTACGCACTTATTGTATGTTATACGTCCTTGCACTTAGAAATAGTTTTGAGCGTTGTGCATTTTCTTATCCTAGCTATCTTCGTGTATACGGGGAATGGGTTAACCTAGGGATTGTTAGTGCTTGGCACTTGGTTCTATGAACATCCTTACTGTACCGACAGGGACATATTGTAGTCTCTCCTTCTTCTGACATGTACTTATTGTAAGTCGCTTTGGAAAAAAGCGTCTGTTAAATGCCCTAAATGTAAATGTAATGTTTGAGATGAGGCCTCATCAGATATTAGAGTATTCGTTTCCATGGTGAGTTTGAGTAAAAAGGTACTTCCTGCTTACCTGAGGTTGTGATTGACCCTGGTTGGACCTGATTGGAGGAGAAGGTAGTGACGATGCCAGAAGTGGATGAAGTCACCTCTGATGATATGGATGATGAGGATGATGGTAATGATGATGATGACGGTAATGACGATGATGACGATGAGAATAATGAGGATGAAGATGACGAGGACGATGAAGAGGACGATGGTGACGACACAATCGACGTAGAGGACAGGATGGTGTCCATGAGACGGGAGCTCTCCTTCACGGGGGACACGGACGTGGTCTTAATCCCACGCAAGTGGGTCTTCAAGTCCAGATCTTCTCCGTCGTCCTCCTCCACCTTCGTTCAAAAGAGCAGAGAACATTTATTAAAAGTTACATGGTAAATGGACTGCGTTTCACTCAAAGCGCTTTACAATATTGCCTCACATTCACCCATTCATGCACACATTCACACACCGATGGCGGAGTCAGCCATGCAAGGAGACAGCCAGCTCGTCAGGAGCAGTCAGGGTGAGGTGCCTCGCTCACGGACACCTCGACACTCAGCTAGGAGGAGCCGGGGATCGAACTAGAAACCTTCCGGTTACCAGCCAACCCGCTCTACCCCCTGAGCCACATGCCGCCCTACATCGTGTCGGCAACCTCCCGATTAAAATAATAACTCAAGCAAGGTTTTGACTTTATTTCTTCAAACTGACCTTAGCCGGGAGGGGCCCGGCGTTGAGGGGCAGGGCGAAGGTGTCTCCGCGGCTCCGGGCGGTACTCAGGCTGTGGATGAGTCTCCTGTTCTCCAACTCCTCCTCAGCGGTGATGAAGCCGTTGTTGTTAGACTCGGTCCTGCCGTCCCCATTGTTGCCGTGGCCGGTGCTTCCACGACTGCCGTGGCCGGTATTCCCGTGGCTGGTGTGGGTGTGTGCGATGCGTTCTTCAACGTATCCATTCAGTACGTTCCCGTTGTTGCCATGACCATTATTGCCATAACCGTTATTGCCGTTACCGTTATGGCCATTACCATAATGACCGTTCCCGTTGCCGTTCCCGTTGCCATTCCCATTCCCATTCCCATTCCCATATCCGTTCGTCACGCGGTTGTAGATAAGTGCACCGGTTTCATCTTCACAGAACTGGCTGACCAGCTGAGACTCCAGTGCTGAAAAAAGACAGAAGACAAGTCAAGACGTTTTCAGAGTCAAAACAAAGACACGGTACCGTTCTGTAACAGAACCGTGATCGATGCTTCAGAAGAACCTCGTTCAGACGCTCACCTGGCAGAGTGTTGAAGTCGTCGATGAGGTACATGTGCTCCGTGTCGGGGTCCGAGGCGATGAGGTTCAGCTCCTGGAGGAAGTCGGCCTGGGTCGGGTCCGAGGAGTTGACGATGCCCAGCGCGTACATCTCGATGTTGGCGGCGTGCGCCTCGCGCACCGCCAGGTCCAGCTTCACCGGCTCGCGCCTGTCCGTCTGCCCGTCGGTGATGACGATGGCCACCTTGCGGACGCCGTTCCGGGCGCTGTAGAAGGCCTCCTGGGTGGCCTTGCGGATGGCCGTGCCCGTGTAGGTGCCCTCGCCCATGTAGGGCATCTTGCGGATGGCCTGCTTCACCTCCTGCTTGGTGGCGTGGCGCGCCAGGTGGAACTCCAGGTGCACGTCCAGGCTGTAGAGGACCAGGCCGATGCGGGTGGCGTTGCGGCCCACCGTGGTGCGGTCCACCAGGCGCGTCACAAAGTCCTTGATGATCTCGAAGTTCTCCGGCCCGACACTCTCCGAGCTGTCGATGACGAACACCAGCTCCATCGGCCTCTCCTTGCACTTGACCCCGCAGCCTGAGGAACGGACACATACATGAATAGTGTTGATTGGCAGTGGTGTACGATAACACACGTACGGGGTCAATGCTTTTCTAACCAGTGGCCACTCAAAGCGCGTTCAACGTTCAACCATTCATGCACACATTCACACACCGACGGCGGAGTCAACCATGCAAGGGGACAGCCAGCTCGTCGGGAGCAGTCAGGGTGAGGCGTCTCTCTCAGAGACACCTCGACGCTCAGCTAGGAGGAGCCGGGGATCGAACTAGCAACCTTCCGGTTACGTACTGTTTCACAAATTCATCTCAATACAATATGGCTGCTCCGGATTTTGGTCCTCACCACATATTTCTTTGATGAGCTTAATGATGTCGTCTCTCTGAGAACAAAAGGAGGAGAGATGTATCAGGTAAATAAGCGCTACGGTCGCTCGTCTGTACTGTAGTTGATCACCGGTTCGTGAGACAAACTTACAGTGAGGCCTGCCAATCCCTTCTCCCCCTGCCTTCCCTAGGGGATGAAAAAAAGGACCAACATTAAATTATTTCCTGCATTTTAGTATGATAACAACAAAGATGAAGCCTTTATTGTTTACAAATGACACAGAAAAAGTCAGCCTTAGGCTTGAGCCTCTCATACTACTAACGTGTGTGTGTGTACATATAGGGTTTACAGTGTTTATCATATTAATATTTATAGGAAACATATCCCATTTAACTCACAGACTCTCCAGGGATGCCATGGTCGCCCACTTCCCCCGTCGCCCCCTTCAGCCCTCTCTCTCCCTGGGCTCCGCGGTCGCCCTGTCACAGGGGGACATCAGGGTCACAAGCAGCCCTCACCGGGGGCCACTGAAAGGGTTCCAGAACTCACGGAGGACCTCCTACCTTAGGGCCGGAATGCCCCTCCCCTGCGGTCCCTCTCGGCCCGGTCACCCCCTGAGACCCGGGGTCACCCTGTAATCATTCAGAACGGGCGGACACTGAGTGGTGATCGATCAAAGCGATTGCAACATCTTAACGTACGTGTAAAGATTGTGGATCACACATCAACGTCTGCTCTAAGGGTGATCAACAGGGGAATATGTGTTTGAGGTGTGGTCAACTATAATCCGTGCGGGCGATACATACCTTCGGGCCTTGGATACCTTCCCCTGGGGGCCCGGATGGTCCCGAGGGTCCCGGTCTCCCAGTGAGGCCCTAAAGGATAAGACAGTTTGAATGTGCCGTGACCTAGACTCAGACAACCCATAGTACTGGTATTCGCTCTGTCCGGGTGTGTTGCTCTACAAAGTGTTGTGTCTCCCTCCAAACTGTGGTGAGGGGATGGATCTATTTAACGTGATGGTGGGTCTTACCGGGGCGCCCTGTAACCCTTCTCCTTGTGGGCCTGGTAAACCGGGAAGTCCTCGGAAGCCAATGTCTCCCTAGGGGACAGGTGACACATCAGTATTAACAGTAGAGCATGTGCACTCAATCAATCAATCAATCAATCAATCAATCAATCACTCGCTCACTCGCACACACGCACACACGCACACATGCACACATGCACACACACACACGGATGCGGTGCTCAAACGGTTGTAAAGTGAGCACATTAAAGTTGTACCAACCTTGGGCCCTTGGATTCCTACGCCTTCAGGCCCCTGCTCTCCGCTCAAACCAGGCAAGCCGGGAGGACCCTGGGGAACATTGCATCAGGCCATGACATCACATTTCAACACATGCATGCCTGCTGGGCGATGTTGTATCACTGTTGACGAGTTGTACCCACCATGGGGCCGGGGAAGCCTTCGCCTTTCGGACCCCCGTAGCCGGGGAGACCGATGTGGCCGCGGTCGCCCTGTGAACGCAGAACCAGCGGTGAGTACCGTCGCCTCAGGCTGCTCTGTCTGTCACAGTGTGATGGTTAGGAACGGTTCAAACCAGAGGAAGAGGGACAGTCACAGGAGAGGGCTTACCTTGGGGCCGGGCAGCCCGTGTCCTGTCTCTCCAACGGGCCCCGAGGGACCAGAGGGCCCGAGATCTCCCTGAAGGTGGCGTCCAAGAAAGGGGAAAACATTGTTACGGTTGTTACGGTTGGGATGCGTCGGGATATGCAACCCGATGGGATGATGCATCGCCCTGGACTCTAGCCAAGGGATCTCACACTGCAGGCCAGGGGTGTACCTGTCAGGACCTGAGCCAGGTGACATTGTGATATATAGTGTGCGTGTGTGTGTGCGTGTGTTTGTGTATGTGTGTGTGTGTGTGTGTGTGTGTGTGCGTGCGTGCATGCTTGCATGCGTGTGTGTGTGTGTGCGTGTCATTATATGCCTGTCTGGTGTTTGTGTGCATGCGTGTATGCTTGCATGCATGTGTACATAGGTGCATGCCTGTGTGTGTGTGCTTGCCTGCGTGCCTGTGTGTGTGTGCCTTGCTGTGCCTTGCTGTGTGTGTGTGTGTGTGTGTGTGTGTGTTTGTGTGTGTGTGTGTGTGTGTGTGTTACCTTGGGACCTGCTATGGACCGGCCCTGGGGACCAGGAAGGCCGAGCCGTCCTGGGGTTCCCGGTTCTCCCTGGAAGACACAGAACCAACTTTTCCCTTCATGTTCACCATGATGATTGGAAGCATTGATGATCACAAATGGGCCTGAAATCAGCCATCACAGGATTTTACAATGTTTATGTTTTTGATTGTATTTCATTGGTTAGGGGTTAGCTGATTAGTTCGGGTTAGCTGATTGGTTGTCCTGTGTGTGTTCACCTTAGGCCCAGAAGGTCCGCTCATCCCGGGAGGTCCGTGTAGCCCTCTGATCCCTCTCGTACCCTGGTCGCCCTAGGAGACGAAAACACACAAAGCATGATTGAATTGAAACCTTAACCAGACAGGTTAAATACGAATACAGACACCACAGGCCTTAATCACAGAATGGCCACCATCTTGTTTCTAAACTCCGGCAAGGTGGGGGGAACGGCATTCCAAATTCAGTACCCCGCCAGCTCAAGTTTAAAACAAAGATGGAACCAAGATGGCCCCCATTAGGTGAAAGAGGCCCATATGTTGTCAACACTTGACAAACAAACCTTTTCTCCCTGAATGCCGACTCCTGCAGCTCCCTCAGCACCTCTTAAGCCCGTTAAACCAGCTTCACCCTAGAGAGGATGGAGTCCAGACACAAAGAACCAAGCTTTAAGACCTGCTTTCATTTGCTCGACTTGTTAGACAGATTGTAGTTGTCAAAGTGACGGATGAATATTGTAAAAAATCTTCTTTTTTTTTAAACGTAATGAATTTTGCTGGGACCGGTGGTACTGGCTCTGAGTGGGGCCGTACCTTCTGGCCCGGAGCTCCGTCTTCTCCAGGAAGACCAGGCAGACCAGCCAGCCCGCCGGAGCCAGGATCTCCCTGATGGGAGCAGTGCATGTGTGTTAGGGTGTTGAATGAATTCATTCACAATGCAAAAAAAACGATCTGTTTGAGAAGATCAACTCTCGTACCTTTGTACCGGGCTCGCCAAAACCTCTCTCTCCTGTGGATCCCTGTTCTCCGGGGAAGCCTTGGTCTCCCTGGAAAATACATTCAGCAAACAAAATATTTTTGTTGAGATTGGAAAAATCCTACAAAGACAGCTTTCTTTGTTGTTAATCCAAATGTAACAAGTATAACTTTTTGAATACCAAAATCTTTGCAGACTAGTGAAGAGAAGGCTTTCAACCTGTTGGTTTTTATCCCCTTATAAGAGTATACAAATATGCTGCTAACAACATAGGCCTACATGTTAATGTAATTTCCTACAGATACATTTCTTGGCACAGTAGAACACTAGTGCTGCTGACTGTTGAACTCTCTAGCGCCCTCTAGTGATGGAACGTGTTACTAACACCCTCCTGTGTAGCGGAGGTGGAGTGTAACTGCCGGTAGCCGTTAGAATGCGTTGGAAAGGCAAGGGTGATTATGTGGACGTTAATAAACGGGAATCGTCTTAATGAACTTTCCGGTAGAAACCATATAACCAATAGGCAGAGGGGACTGTGACACATTTACGATGCCCTCAGGTTAATCAAAATAGAGGCTCTGTTTAGAGTCTAACCCTAACCCCAACTAATAGGCTCTCTGGAAGACACCCTTCCTGGGTCACTTTTGACGAACCTTTGATCCGGGTAATCCTTCTCCCTGTTGGCCCCTGACCCCTGGGGGTCCTCGGGGCCCCTCCACACCCTGGAAATAAAACAGAGAGCAGTGTTACTGCAGGTACAATAACTGGGTTTTATGTATGTTAAATGTTAGTCTGTGTACAAAGTAGTAGTAACACGTTCGTCCGGACTTACAGTGCTATTTATTGAAATGCATGTCATAATATTAATTCCAGTGCAATTACATTGTATTGTATACATTATTTGTACTTATATAACCTGTGCTGTTGGTTGTGGATGATTGTTTGTGAAGTTGATTTTGTTGTTTCCCCTTGTCTTTTAGGACCCCTTGACATTTACTGCTCTGTTTCAGAGTAGCGCTCCTGATTTAGTTGTATTCTGTACAATGACCAACAAGTATTTTTATTCTATTCTATTTTTACGACAGGTGGGCACCTTGCTCACAGCAGGGGGCCGACAGGTAGACTACTGCAGACATCGGGGTTCGAACCCAGAACCTTTTGGCTGGGGGTCAGACACCTTAGCCACCCGACTGTGTGTTGATAATAGCTGTTAATATCATGCTCACCTTCTCTCCCTGAATGCCCACTCCTGCCAGTCCGAGCGGTCCCGTTGAACCAGGAGATCCGATTTCTCCCTGGAGGGCGAAACATCAGTCAGGTGAACGAGGCGAGAACGGCGGGAATAAAGTGCTTCTAGCTCATAAGCTAGGCTAAACGTATAGGACCATACGTTACACATAGTCCTGTACATTAACGGAAGGCTAGTCTACTTTCAGTCGTTGACAAAGAGGTACAATCTTTACAATCAGAACATGACATTTGTGAAACCGATAATTTCCTCACACCGCGAGGAAACTATCACTCTGGAAATGTTCTCATTGCCCTTTATATTTAATAACACAACAACACCGTGTCCTGCCCTAAAGGTTCCACGGTTCTCAGACGAGTCCGGGCTCGCCTCCCCTCGGTTCCTTAATGAAACCACAGCGGGGCCGACACACACAGCTTTTTTTCTTTTATGTGGATCGCATTCGTCGTCACCTGACGTGTTTACTGCCTACCTTCTCCCCTTTGATCCCCATTCCCGTCTGTCCTCTGGTCCCCCGGGGGCCTCCCAGGCCCCGGTCCCCCTGTGGAACAAAGCAGACCCCCGGTGAGCTGTCTGTGTCCGTCAAACACACACGGAGCCACTTAACGCTGGTCCCGAGCCAGCGCCGCATTGTTCTGACGGCTACATCAGCAGGCCGAGCGGCGAGTCTCAGCCTGTTGCAAGATATGGAGTATCCTATAGCAAGTGTGCGAAAAGTGTGTGTGTGTGTGTGTGTGTGTGTGTGTGTGTGTGTGTGTGTGTGTGTGTGTGTGTGTGTGTGTGTGTGTGTGTGTAGGTGTGTGTGTGTGTGTGTGTGTAGGTGTGTGTGTGTGTGTGTAGGCGTGTGTGTGTAGGTGTGTGAGTGTGTGTGTGTGTTTGCCTGTGTGTGTGTGATTAATTGCATTATAATTGCATGCAGTTGCAAGGTTGTGAATAACAACATATTTATGACTTGAAATACACAACACAGACGAATGCTAATTAATATGTAAGTAACTCTATCTGTTTAAGTCTGTCGGTTGTCCTATACATTTATCCATAGGGTTTTCCCTACTAGCCCGAGGAGATAAGATTTAACACAAATAACTAGGATTCTAACAGA
This sequence comes from Gadus chalcogrammus, assembly GCF_026213295.1. Lineage (NCBI taxonomy): Eukaryota > Metazoa > Chordata > Actinopteri > Gadiformes > Gadidae > Gadus > Gadus chalcogrammus. Next base: position 3,114,322 of record NC_079431.1, read on the forward strand.
TGTATGCTTGCTTCAGGGTATTTTGACTCTGGGGTAATCTTCCATTGTCTACCTTTAAATCAAATCCAAAAGTGTGTGGATGTCGTCCTGGGGGTAAATGGCAGAATTATACTGTGTGGGAGGATGTGTATGTCAGCTTTTATTAGTTTTGTAATTTACGAAGTTCCACCACAATGCTGTGGTTAGATGATGTGTCTGCTACTGTTGTTAAAGTCAACTCAAACCCCAAATATGTAATTATTAGGTTTGAATCCGAGTCCTATCTACAAACGAAAGAAATTGGAAAAAATGTCTTCCCATTTCTTGAATCCTCTCAGGAAAACGGCACGAAATACTGAACGACAAATACAGAACTACGCTATTTGAACTTATTCTGTATTTGTAGATACCTGCGTTGTGTGTGTGCAGATATTATTTTATCCATGACATGAGCATGTTTAAGCTTGAAGAAGGGGGAGATGCATTGTTTCCAAAGGCATAGCGCGCTAGAAGGATCGTGGATTGATATCTCTCCAGTGAACTGCACTCCTAAATGGGTTGGAACCCACCAGGGTGTACTCAAGATGAGAGCTTCACAGATGAAGCCTCTGTCTTCCTCAAGTGCAAGGTTACATAACATAAGTCTGATTCCTGTCCCCATCGGTGAAGTATGCTCTCGTGCCGGTACATGATGTGCTTCCACAGCCAGCTCGGATGCGGCTGGTGATGGTGAAATAGCTTTCTGACAGGGCTGCGT
>NC_079431.1:3120057-3150057 GCF_026213295.1 Gadus chalcogrammus
GAGAAGAATGAGGAGAAGGAGGAGGAGGAAAAGGAGGAGGAGGAGAAGGGAGGAGGAAGGGGCGGAGGAAGATGAGGAGAAGGAGTTGGAGGAGGAGGAGGGGAATAATAAGGAGAAGGAGCAGAAGGAGGGGGAGAAGAAGGAGGGGGAGGAGGAGGAGGAAGATGAGGAGAAGGAGTTGGAGGAGGAAGAGGAGGAGGAGGAGGGGGAGGAGGAGAAGGTGGATGAGCTGGGCATGAAGGATCTTGTCCCCTGGGTCAGGGGGTCATAGCTCTCTGCAGCACCTGGACAGCGTGTGTTGGTCCACCAGTAACCAGTGGTCTGTGATCATTAAACTAATGGGACCACTCCGTCTGCAGGTAAGAATGTGTGGAATCCCTCTGAGGTGGAAGCACCTGGTTAACAGCCACGTAGCCATCTGCCACCAGAGGATGAAGACACTCACTGACCTCACCAATAAGATGCTGACTACCTGCTCGTCAGATGGGTTTGTATCGGTTTCATGGGATGACACCGAGACTTCTGAATTAGTTTTTGTGTCTTAATCAGATGAAGAGTCAGGGATGAAGGATGAAGGATGATAAATCAGCTAGGAGCAGCTTGGATGGACGGCTTTATGCAATCAGAAGCATCCCAAGGTTCAACTCTTGCCCGCTCCTCTGCTCTCCATCCCCTGTGTGCCTGACCCCAGCATTCTGTGTCCGTGCGGTCAAAGTTCAGGTTTTATGAGGATTGAGGAGCCACAAGATCCAAATCTCATCCCTCTGGTTTCCATGGTTTCCATGTCCTGTGCGATAAGGCAACGCAGTAGCGGAGTCGGAACAAACATGTCTTCCTGGGGATCTATGCGTCTCTTCCTGCCGGCGCCCGAGGATTGCTAACAGAATGTGTGGGTGAGGTGGACCCACTTTGAAGTCGCTTTGCATCTGCCAGACACACGCCTGCAAGCTATCGGGAAGGGCTCACAATTACCCCTGATTGTTCAGACAGACGGTTACCATTCCTGGGGTCTTCCCACTTCACAGAATGTCAGGAATAAACACACTTTGACAAGCCCTCTAGAGTGCTGAGAGTGTGTGTGTGTGTGTGTTTGTCTGTGTGTGTGTGTGTGTGTGTGTTTCTGTGTGCGCATTTACACCTGTGTGTGTATTCATGTATCTATGTGTGTGTGTGTGTGTTTGTGTGTGTTCTTGTGTGCGTGCCTGCGTGCATGCGTGCCCGCGTGCGTGCGTGCGTGCGTGGGTGCGTCAGGTATGTTTGTGTTTGTGTGTGTGTGTGTGTGTGTGTGTGTGTGTGTGTGTGTGTGTGTGTGTGTGTGTGTGTGTGTGTGTGTGTGTGGGGACCTACCGCCGGGCCTGCCGGTCCTCTCTCTCCTTTGTCACAGGCGCAGGTCTGCGCTAGAGGGCACTGCACAGAACACACAGGGTGAGCTTCACATGGTTACACACCAGCACACGTACTGTGTATCAGTATCTGTGTGAGTGTAGCACTACTCACCCCCTCATTGGCCAAGTCCGTCTGTGGAAGACCACAAACACATTGGATTAGATTAACAACAACGCTTTTTTTTGTTGCAACGATAACGGTTTTATTGTTAACGATTTTATTTCATTGTTGATTATTGTGACGATATTAATAAAATACTTATTTTAGAGAAACTGAGCGCTGAACGTGTCATTTAAGAGACTTCTGATCTCAGCTGTGAACACATGAAATCGTAACCAACATTGTCTTGATAAGCGTTTATGTGGAAATGCTTTGGTTGACTAATGCAGAAACAACGTCAACGTGCGCTCTATCTAAACCAGTAGCGGATCACGGATCGGGAGCTGAACCTTTCAACTGGGAGGAATGTGACAGGAGGCCTCCTGGTAATCCCCCCAAAACACAATGGCATTCATCTGAACGTATGTTGACCAAATCCCTGAGCGGGCCCACATCTGCCCTTACTACCCACGAGAGGCAGACGTCTCACCCCCATCTCGACACAACAGAGGAGCTCAGACGCACACACTGCTAATCTCCGGCTGTCATGGACGTTCTCGCGCTTGTATCTACACGACACGGCCTCCGTTCCGTCGCTGCCCAAAAATGTGACCACGCCCATTCACAGGTAAACTCAGAACACGTGCATACTGAACCTAAACGCACACATCGCCCCTTTTATACACAATGATTGCGCTGCGGATGGCGGAGATCAACCATGCAAGGTTGACAGCCAGCTGGTCTGGAGCAGCCAGGGTGAGGCGCCTCGCTCAGGGACACCTCGACACTCCGCGAGGAGGAACCGGGGATCGAAACCAGCTACCTTCCGGTTACCAGCCGACCCAGCTCTACCTCCTGAAGCCGCATGCCTCCCCCCCCGCCCCCCGGTTCTCCCCCACCGGTGGAGCCGTACTTACGATCACTCGGAGCACTTTGTCCATGACGTCGGCGTCCTGCAGGTTGTGGAGGTAACGAGACACCGGGGCGCTGGCCAGCAGCCGGAGCTGCGCCACGTTGGCGGGCTCGTTGGCCGTGCGCGTGATGCCCAGCGTGAAGAAGCGCACGCCCTGGTTCTTGGCGTCGGCCACGGCCGAGAAGATGTCGGGGTTGCGGGGGTGGGAGAGGCCGTCGGTGAGCAACATGGCCACCTTGACGCTGCCCTTGGCGCTGCTCTCGTCCAGGTAGATCTGGGTCATGTTGGTGATGGCGTAGGTGGTGTAGGTGCCGTGGCCGATGTAGACGATGGGGGTGATGCGGGCCCGGAAGTCCTCGGCGCCGCGCCACTGCTTGAAGGTCTGCTCGGTGATGACGTGGCTGCTGTACTGCAGCAGCGCCACCCGCGTGCTGAGCGCGCGGCCGGTCTGCAGGCGGAGGCCCTGCAGGCGGTCCACCACGTCCATGGCGAAGCTCTTCTCCTGCTCGTGGTTCTCCTTGGCGCTCTCCGAGCTGTCCAGCAGGAAGGACAGCTCCAGGCCGCAGTCCTCGTCCACCGACGCTGTGGGTGGGTGGGGGTGTGGGGGATTGGTTGGTGGGTGTGTGTAGGGGTGTGTGGATGGGTGGGTGAGAGTGAGTGAGTGAGAAAATGAGTGTTGGGGGGTGTGTGTGTGTGTGCGTGTGCGTGTGTGTGTGTGTGTGTGATAATGAGTGAGTGAGTGAGTGTGTGTGGGTATGTGAGTGTTAGTGTGTTTGTGTTTGTGTTTGTGTGTTGTTTGATGCAAGGAGACATCATTGTGAGGACATTGTTTGGTTTTGTCTCAGCAGTTGTGCGGTTTCAAACTCAAACCAATTCTGAATTTACTTTAAAGGACACATGACTTGAATAGGTCATGTTGCCCAACAGAGACTGATATCCTGTTTTGATTCAGTAGGTCATTAACATCTAAGCTCAGCCAAAGCCAACAGACATCATTTTGGGGGAATTATAGAGAAGTCAGCTGATCTTCTACAAAAGCATGCAGCTGATCCTCTCCATTAAAGTGTTTAAAGTTGTTTACATTGACTGTGTAACTAAAAAGTAACTAAAGTCTGATTCCTTCTGATATCTTCCTACCTTCTCCATCATGAAGACTCTTTGAGTGCAAGACGTCTTTGGATTTCCGCTTCACTTCTCTGTCTTCAAAATATTCTTGGGCCAAAGCACTTGTCAGTGCCATGAGGAGCACTGCCCATATCCCGGTGTGGAACATCACGACTCCAACTGCAAGAGAATCAACAAAACACAAAAGAAACAAGAGAATAGATCAGACTCCCAATGCCACCAGGGTAACACAATCATCCTAACAACAAAAACAGTAACAAAAACCTCTGTTTTTCTTTTATTCCTAGTCTGTCTTACATCGTTTTGATAGGGCAATATGTAAAGCGTCTTAGAGTACCATATTAAGCGCTATATAAATTTCATTTATTATTATTATTATTATTATCCTGGCAAACCACTTCATTAAAAAAGTTCATTAAAAAAATTTAACGTTTTAAAAATCCACATGATGAAGATGAAATACATGCACTGAAAAGAACATCATATCTTTGCACTCACCGTTTGAAAATCTGTTGAGAACTCAGTAAACCTCTCCACCCTACTCTGATCCGAGATCAGAACGCTGCCATCTGAGCAGGTCCCATGTGTTGAGCAGCAGTGGTGGGGGACTGGTGGGCTGAAGTCAGCTCATTGGTTCCTCTGCAGCAGAAGCAGAAGCAGCAGCAGCAGCAGCAGCAGAAGCAGCCGGTCCAGGGAGTGGAGAGAGAGTGTCCCCAGAGCCGGGCCCTCCTACTGCTTTATACGCGAGGAGGGAGCTGAGGGGGGGACAGTCCCGGGCCCAGGCTCCAGCCCCGGGCAAGAGAAGGGGGCTGGTGTTGATTTACATCTCCACTGAGATGTGGGTTGATTTGTGCCCCCGTGAAATTTGCGGACTGAGATGAACGCAGAGGAAATACACTACAGATCACGGTGAATATTGACACCGATTGACTCAGAACAGCCCGATGAATGTAAACGCAATAGTGTTGTGTTCTGTGGAAGAGAAGTGGTCAGATGTTAGACTAAAGGACTTAGAGGTGCATAGTGCATAGTGCTTAGTGCGTGATGAATTATGGTTATTTCACCTTTCTTTGATGACCTGCGCTTTGACAGGTAACCTGTGTCTAATCAGTAAGTAAGTAAATTCTGTGAGGGATATAAAGCTAATGTGTTGGTTCTACCAGAACTACCACTGTTAATACTACTACTATCAACGGTGACTATGAGTTACATACACAACACAATTATAAAAGCACTTTAAAACAATAGATCAAAGAAAGGGTGTGACCTATAAATTACTTAAGTGTCATAAAATAGAAACCTAGAATCCTTCGTGTCCTCTGTTTTTTGCAGGGATTTTCTTTTTTAAGGGAACCCTTTTTAAGGATTTTAATTATTTAGACTGCTTGACCTCTTGCAGGGGTTGTGTTCATTCAAAGACCTTGAGTCTCCTCTGGCCTTAGGACATAAATTACCAGCAAGATGATACTGTGGTGGAAGGAATTCTCAGGTAACAGGAAAAATTAAGAGACTCCGAAAGGCTTAGAGAGTTAAGATACGTGAGTCTTAGAGGGTTAATGGAGATAAATCAAAGAACACTAGAGAGTTCCTTCAGTGATTAACAGAAGCATTTTGACATTACATTAGGGTGGGGTGATTATTTGATACATCAATTAATTACAATATCCCTTTAATGGGAAAACCCTGGTAAATATTCCTTGATAGATTGTCCTTTCGGACAGGAGTATAAAAACAACGAACATATGACGTTACTCTTCAGCAGCTCATTAGGGTACCGGAGGTGACGGCAAATCTAGTCTGTTGGCTAATTGTTTTAAAGCTTTGTATACTGTGATGAAGTAGCCGTTCTTCACAGCTGCGTTTCACAGCTGTCGTTTCCAAGACATTGCAAGAGGCATCAATAAGTTGCGAGCCACTGACAAGCACGCCCAACAATTCTTGTCAAGACATTTGACCGGAGAGTTGTATTGTGTCCGACCAATGCGTGTATTTTTTATTAATGTATAAATAGTCAACCTGTTTCCCATGAACAGGAATTTGGTCAGAGGCCGTTGCTCTACAAACCAATTAAAAGGAAAGTAAGTCAATAAGTAGGTGTTCTGCAAAAAAATAAGTGATGCAGTCAAAGGTCCACAAGGTGTTGACCTCTGACATCTGACCCTGCTGGCGGTGCTGGTGCAGGCCGGGGCCGGTCCTGAGGAGACCGGTTTGGGTTCGGTGGGGGGGGGGGGGGGGGGGGGGGAGCCCCCGTATTCCAGAACCTCGGGGCTAACAGCCACTTAGAGGAGAGACTCTCTGACACAAAGGAATGTTGCAATGAGTAATGGCTGAGCAAGACCACACAATGATGACCTTTAATGCCGTCTCCGGATCACATTAAAGGTAGGGTAGGCAACTTGGAGGAACCAGACAGAGTGAGCTACTTTTTGAAGCCCCCCCCCCCCTCCTCCCTTCTGGCATCCCTCTGAAGCCACTCCCCCAAAACACATGACCAGCTAGCTAGCTTCAGGATAGGTCGGCCTGACCTGTGGAAGACTCATGCGCAATGAATGAACGGGCACGGAGTGTGCGCAGGTGGCCAGGAAAATAGGTCGACATGCAGGTAGGCCATCCCATAATTTCATTCAGGCCGAATGAAATGATTGGACGGCCTATTCCAGGCCTGCGATAGCCAAAGAAACCAGATTTCTATATTTTCTTTGTCAGAGCATTTGATTTATTGATAGCTGTCAGGATGAATACAGAATTTCAACAAACGTGAACAAAACTGCATCTCAAACCAATCCTATACTTTTGAAATATTGGCCTTGTTGAATGTTCCATGGAAAATAATAAAAGTCAATATATGTTAGTTCATGTGGCAAATAATAAAACATATACAAATATAAATATTTGCATACATGGATAATATCTAGATTTAAACAACCGATAACCTACAGTGATTTACTGAGCTTGCCTCCTTATAATGGCCTTGTTTCCTTTTTCCCGTTGCTGAGGTTGGCCATGACAAGGTCAAAAGAATGGGTATTTTGGTGGCATAAATGTATGTGGGCATCTTCCGCCCTCTAGCGGCAAAGGGAAGGAGAGCACAATAAGCTGCGCATGCGCCGTCCCAGCACTGCACAGTACAACACAGCAGACAGTCGTTCCATTCAAGACCTTCAGCCATCTTAAACATGTTGGGTGCTGTGGGACGCTGCTGCACAGGGGCCCTTCGGGCTTTCAACCCCCAGGTCAACACCCTCAAACACCTCACGGGCAGAAATGCAACCCTTTATTCACGTAAGTAATCGAAATTTATGTTTGGGGGTTGTCAGAGTTAACGAAGACCGATTCCGGGGACTTGACATTGGCAGCTGCGGCGGCTGCACGCCGGGCCGCAGGCCTCGACAACCTTCACCATCTCATTCATCTGCGAGTACGGGCGTATTTTGTATAAGGAATCCGTGTTTAAACGTGGATGAAACTCCCTTGGTATTCCTTCGTTTTGCATTAACTGGTTCCTGCGTTGACGGTTTATTTCTGACGTCCTACTCGGTGACCTCAGTAACTTTAGCTGTTAGCTACGCAGCTAAGAGCGACTTGTCAATAGTCTGCACGCAAATGGTTCAACCACGCGTCAAGGTCTGCTCTGTTTGAGCCTTCAGTGACACCCGTCTCGTTATATTTAACACTATATTTTAAAACGGAATGACGTTATTTGACCAATGCGTTTTATGTATCCAGATTCCGGTCCCCGATTTGGATATGATTTTATGTTAATGACCTTTAATCCGATTCAACCCTGAGACCAGACGCCGCGACTTCCCTGTATTTTTGAGCAGAATAATCTCATCCTCCGGCGTTTGTCCTTCACAGAGAGGAGCTATGTTGCCCCTGCCGCCGAGGCCATCATCGCCAACGGCCGCATCGTTGCCGTCATCGGCGCTGTGGTGGACGTCCAGTTCGACGAAGGCCTGCCTCCCATCCTGAACGCCCTGGAGGTGGCCGGCCGAGAGAGCAGGCTGGTCCTGGAGGTGGCTCAGCATCTTGGTGCGTTGTTTGTTAGATTTAAGCAGTTCAAGGTTACCCCTAAACGGTTAACCGTTGACTACCAGGCTTTAACAACGGTTCCAGTGAATGACATGGGGTTCTCGTTTTCAAAGGGGAGAACACCGTCCGCACCATCGCCATGGACGGTACCGAGGGTCTGGTCCGTGGACAGCGGGTCCTGGACACCGGTGCTCCCATCAGGATCCCCGTGGGCCCCGAGACCCTTGGCCGGATCATGAATGTCATCGGAGAGCCCATCGACGAGAGGGGTCCGATCAGCACCAAGCAGTGAGTACATTTACACAGAGCACGTTTAGCCAAAGTGACTTGCATTAACCTGTTAAGCCCTAGGCCTATTTCACAGGCCTCCTGCCCGAAATGACATGCCCATAATGAATAGAGTATGCCTCCACAACTACAAGGGCTATATAAATAAAGTTGGTTTCAAAAAGAAGGTAACACCTGTGAGGTGGCTTCAGAAGTGTCAGAATCAATATAGATCTTACTGTGTCAGAATAAATTCAGCTAGAACATAGTAAGAAATGTCAATTTTCAATTTTCGCCCAGAGAAAACACATTATTTAGAGTGAATACCACCTTGAAACTATGGGATAGTAGCCCAGAACCTTTAGGGAAACATGTAACAACATCTGATGAGTACCCTGTTCCAGGATAAATGCTAATAAAGTGAATAAAGTGATTTTAGTGAGGTTTTAGTACAGGTAGGTCCAGACGGACTAAATGGTGCCATTTGGGCACTTTTGGGCACCATCAGTGCCATTTGACCTTTCTAAGGTACCAGATTGTAAAACTAATTTTATTTCACTGACATATCACTGTAGGTATTCATTCCATCCAAATTCAACAGTTTTGACTTGTTTTGAAATTTCACCCAGACCTCTATACATTTTCCCAGTCAAAGAAAACCATACAATCGAAATGAAGTTTGACTCCAACTGGAGCAGATATATTTGAGAACAACATATAATAAAACCAAACTGTAAAAACAAAGGTAAAAACACAGCTAAAAACTACAATTTACAAGGATAAAGAGATATATATATATATATATATATATATATATATATATATATATATATATATATATATATATATATATATATATATATATATATATATATATATATATATATATATATATATATATATATATATATATATAAACAGAGGTGGGGGGGCTGACGCTGGAACAGGAGCAGTCGATGAAGGTGGCTCATAATCAGCATCATCATCACTGTGGAACCCAAGAAGAAGAAAGAAAAGAATGTAACTTCAAACAGACTAGTAACAATATGTTGGGGTAAACAAGACATGTACTGGGGAAGTCAACTAACAATCCAGTTTGCACCAGTTTGAGCGTGTGCATTTACTAAATTAATTGCAGGATAATAAATCAAATCCAAGTTTATTTATCACTTGCACAGCAATGCTTGGTTTGCTAGGTCCTCTCAACAATGCAAAAAGTAATAAAGAGAAGAAAGGATAGAGATAGTATCAACTAAACTATGTACAATATATTGATAATGATAATTGATGCAAATAATATCATAAATATAAATATAAGGCAAAGAGTACCGGTAGTGAGTGTGTGGAATGAGTAGAGTGAGTAGGGTGATCGATAGATAGATAATATCTAATAAGGTGATAGATCGTCAATTTGACACCAAATCAATAAGTAATCGATAACAGAGATTACATACCATTCAGGTGATGGAATCAATATTCTGAATCACTCTTGTCCGTGTCCAGTTCAGGCAACAGCAAGTCACTGACGTCAGACGACGACTCAAGAGGGACTACGGTAGCCCCACTGTCGCAAGTAATGATAGCGAATGCCTTCGCAAAAGTATAGGTCTTTCTCCTGCCTGCCATTATTTATTTTAAAACAATATCAAACAAGGCAAGAAAATACAAAATAACTAGCTAACTACCAGCTAACTAGAAATGCAAACGATGTAATAAGCGTGTAGTAGGAGCGTATGTCTCTATCTAGCCGGCGCTTCTGGCGCGAATTATGCTGACCTTCCGGTCAAACCCTGGAAGGTATCTTGGGTATCCATTGGTCAATTTGGATGATTGACCCCTCTATCGAACCGTTAGAGCCAATAGGGTCGAGGGACAGTCAAATCGAGGGACCCAAATTCATGTAAAAAAACACTATTCGCCAATCAAAAGTATCACATTGTATAACGTTTTTTATTTGTTTATTTATTTTGCTCTTCTTTGGCTGCTAGTTCAGTGAGTTTTCGTCGTAGAGTGATGCCCGTTATATCATTGGAATCTGTGAAGCCTCAGCTTTCATATGACATGTAGTTTGTTCGGGTGGCATGAAGTAGCGAAATCGGCGGCGGCCAGTATGAGCGCATGCACGTTTTGCGTGTTTTGCTATGGGCTCATTTAGTTGCTTGGTGTTAGAATTGTATTTTGTTTAAGTAAAAATGGTTATCATGGGCTTTTAGCCGAGCTTCTTCCCGTTACGTGGGTATGCACCATGGACATGTTGGAGCATGGTGGTGCTGTTTACAGCTGTTTACAGCACACGTTGGCGCAGCTGCCCCCGCCCCCGGGGGCGCTCGGGTTTAAGAGGTTAAGTACATTTGTCAGAAGGAAGAGAATCAATATATCGCTGTCGGTACAGTAAGGATGTCATAGCGCCAAGCACTAACAATAACTGGGTTTACACATGTCACTGTATAACAAAGACAGCTAGGATACGGTTCTACACTATGCCAAGTACTATCTTTAAGTGCTAGGAAGTACCATATGGAACTTAGCCACTTTATAATTTTAACCTAACACTAATCATTTATAATTCATATAGTTTATACATTCTGTTTTGTTTGTTGTTTGTCTTGTCTTGTCCTTGCTTTAGCATTTAGTTTAGCATTTACCTTGGCGTCTATTTTTGTTTGCATTAGTACTTTGTATTTTTATCCCGTGTTTCTAAACTGCTGATGGGCTGTTGCAACAAACGCATTTCTCCTACGAGGGATTATTAATAAAGTTGTAAATAATCTGATCATACAATACTAGAGGATTCTCACCCAGCCCGGTGTATAATGGATAGTACTGCACTCCGTTTTATTTAGCGTGGTACTAACGAGGGTCTTTGCCCTGCAGGACCGCCCCTATCCACGCTGAGGCCCCAGAGTTCACAGACATGAGCGTGGAGCAGGAGATCCTGGTCACCGGCATCAAGGTCGTGGATCTGCTGGCTCCCTACGCCAAGGGGGGCAAGATCGGTCAGTTGATGTGATACTGGGGCCTTGAGGCATACTCGATCCTGATTGGTTGATAACGTCACATGGGTGTTCAACCAGACACCTTTTGCCTTTTCTAACGGTTCTGAGTCAATGCGCTACAGATCCAATTTAGACAACTACAGTCCAATACAACAATCCGCCTGATGGCTCCTTGACAACACAAAAAAGATACGCTAAATGCGCCAGGGGCAATTATAATTTTTTTGAGTTATATTAAAGTCAATAAAAAAACAACAACCATGTAGTTATAGATTAGAGTAACTAATATCGAAACACAGTTGGTCGTGGTGGTCGACATGGAATAAACCACTTTGGTGATGCGGCGAAGTTGAGGTTGCTGGCCAGTTGAGGTTGCCCCCCCCCCCCCTCCCCTTGTTGTCACTTGGTTTATTCCTTACCAATTGCTTGTTTAATCCCTAATGTCCACGTCTCATCTGTGTTCGTTTGTCTCCTCAGGTCTGTTCGGCGGTGCCGGAGTGGGTAAGACCGTGTTGATCATGGAGCTGATCAACAACGTGGCCAAGGCCCACGGTGGTTACTCAGTGTTCGCCGGCGTGGGAGAGCGTACCCGTGAGGGTAACGACTTGTACCACGAGATGATTGAGTCTGGAGTCATCAACCTCAAGGACGACACCTCCAAGGTGAGGCCCTTCGTAGGACTGTGCAATTAATCGCATTTTAATCGCCATTTTGATTTTCTTGGTCAAACGAGCTCCAAACTTAAATAATCAATTAGAAACTTTTTTCTTTTCTTTTTTTATAGAAATGGCAGAATAGCTGGATGCATAATTTTGTATATTTTAACATTTTCTATTTGAACATTCTGTGTATTTTATTTAAGGGGAAATTTCGAAGTTCTCAGTTACAAAGGGTTGTTGAGAAATGCTGAATAAATGCATCATGTATAATCTCGATGATCGGATTTCATGTTGACCAAAATAATCGAGATTATGACATGTTCCATAATCGAGCAGCCCTAGCCCTTCATCATCCCCCTCGGGTTGGCCTTGTGGGCCCTCGTTAATGTGAACGCCGGACGGTAACTAACAAGGCGTGTTCCGTTGTTACCAGGTGGCGCTGGTGTACGGTCAGATGAACGAGCCCCCAGGCGCCCGCGCCCGCGTGGCCCTCACCGGTCTGTCCGTCGCAGAGTACTTCCGTGACCAGGAGGGTCAGGACGTGCTCCTCTTCATCGACAACATCTTCAGGTTCACCCAGGCGGGGTCAGAGGTCAGCATCAACTCGCACCGAGCATCGTACCTCCTCGATCGGTTCATTTGACATTTTAGACTAGGGTTTCGCCAACTGTGACACTGAGCTCCGATGTCTCTCTGTACTTCAGGTGTCTGCCCTTCTGGGTCGTATCCCCTCCGCTGTGGGCTACCAGCCAACCCTGGCCACAGACATGGGAACCATGCAGGAGAGAATCACCACCACCAAGAAGGGCTCCATCACCTCTGTCCAGGTAGACGTCCCGGCATGATGGACACCTCGGAGCAGCTGTAGTCATTCCTACCCGGATTGAACCATCACTTTTCTACTGGGATTTGAATCATGTAGAAACTACAAACGGCAGTGCTTGTTGGCAATTATGAGATCATTTAAAAAACATTCAGGTTTTCTCTTCTCTTGCTTAGCAGCTTAGATTCTGTTGGTTCATTCTTGACATCATTCAAAAGGGTAAACTATTCAGAATATGAGTTATAGTGATTTATAACTAAGGGCTAGCTTATCGAGCCGTAATCGGAAAACTACATGGTGTTGCTTGAAGTTCAAGTTCGTTTATTTATTTACTCAAAAACCATAGGTTTGTACCAATGTGATGAACATGTACATTGTAGCAATAGAAAATAAGAGATGACCAGATACATTTTACATTACCACTCAACTCTTCTACATCAGTACAATATCATTATTATTTTTTTATTCTAATTAATTCATGCCCAGTATTCAATTTCGTTTACAGCTATAAAATTGTAATATTATTCTTATAACTCCATATCCAGTTTGTTTCTATTACACTATTTATTTTATATTGCATAGTTTTAGGAGCCTGAGACTTAAAGAACTTCCTTGCCAGTGCCTGCTGCTGTAATGGTTGTGCACAGGGCAACGAACCGTCTTGAATCTTGAACCAACGTGTCCTGTGATGTCCTCCAGGCCATCTATGTCCCCGCTGACGACTTGACAGATCCCGCCCCAGCAACCACCTTCGCTCACTTGGACGCCACCACCGTGCTGTCCCGTGCCATCGCTGAGCTGGGTATCTACCCCGCCGTGGACCCCCTGGATTCCACCTCCCGTATCATGGACCCCAACATCGTCGGAGCTGAGCATTACGACGTCGCTCGTGGAGTGCAGAAGATCCTCCAGGTTTGTCCCCAAGTCTATTCTACCTAGTCCCTAAATCTAGACCACCTACTCTACCTAGTCCCTAAATCTATACCACCTACTCTACCTAGTCCCTAAATCTATACCACCTACTCTACCTAGTCCCTAAATCTATACCACCTACTCTACCTAGTCCCTAAATCTATACCACCTACTCTACCTAGTCCCTAAATCGAGTCTACCTGGTCCCTAAATCTATAACACCTATTCTACCAAATCCCTAAATCTAGTCTACCTGGTCCCTAAATGGAGTCTACCTAGTCCCTTAATGGAGTCTACCTAGACCCTAAATGGAGTCTACCTAGTCCCTAAATGGAGTCTACCTAGTCCCTAAATGGAGTCTACCTAGTCCCTTAATGGAGTCTACCTAGTCCCTAAATGGAGTCTACCTAGTCCCTAAATGGAGTCTACCTAGTCCCTTAATGGAGTCTACCTAGTCCCTAAATGGAGTCTACCTGGCCCCTAAATGGAGTCTACCTGGCCCCTAAATGGAGTCTACCTAGTCCCTAAATGGAGTCTACCTAGTCCCTTAATGGAGTCTACCTGGCCCCTAAATGGAGTCTACCTAGTCCCTAAATGGAGTCTACCTGGCCCCTAAATGGAGTCTACCTAGTCCCTAAATGGAGTCTACCTAGTCCCTTAATGGAGTCTACCTAGACCCTAAATGGAGTCTACCTAGTCCCTAAATGGAGTCTACCTAGTCCCTAAATGGAGTCTACCTAGTCCCTTAATGGAGTCTACCTAGTCCCTTAATGGAGTCTACCTAGTCCCTAAATGGAGTCTACCTAGTCCCTAAATGGAGTCTACCTAGTCCCTTAATGGAGTCTACCTGGCCCCTAAATGGAGTCTACCTAGTCCCTAAATGGAGTCTACCTGGCCCCTAAATGGAGTCTACCTGGCCCCTAAATGGAGTCTACCTAGTCCCTAAATGGAGTCTACCTGGCCCCTAAATGGAGTCTGCCTAGTCCCTTAATGGAGTCTACCTGGCCCCTAAATGGAGTCTACCTAGTCCCTAAATGGAGTCTACCTAGTCCCTTAATGGAGTCTGCCTAGTCCCTTAATGGAGTCTACCTGGCCCCTAAATGGAGTCTACCTATTCTACCTGGCCCCTAAATCTAGTTTACCTAGTCCCTAATTCTATATTGCCTAGTACCTACATATATTCTACCTTGTCGTTAGACCTGATGCGATCCCTTCAGCCTGCCGCTATTTACCCCTTGCTGACATGAATCTGTGTTTACTGCAAGTGGCTCTAGATAAGGCGTCCGCTGAATGACCTGGCGTTGGATACTGTTCCACCTGGGCCTTCTGTAACCTCCCCGACCGTCTCTCCCATTCAGGATTACAAGTCTCTGCAGGACATCATCGCCATCCTGGGAATGGATGAGTTGTCTGAGGAGGACAAGTTGACGGTAGCCCGTGCCCGTAAGATCCAGCGTTTCCTGTCCCAGCCATTCCAGGTCGCAGAGGTCTTCACCGGCCACGCGGGCAAGCTGGTGCCCCTGAAGGAGACGATCAAAGGCTTCCAGGCCATCCTCGATGGTGAGATACACTGAGATCACCACGGAGCTTTAGTTGATTCACTGTGTCAGGGACCATGTACAATATGGCTAGAATAGTGTGTGTGTGTGTGTGTGTGTGATACAAGAAAACGAAATGTGAATCTTACTGATCTCCAGTCAGTAACGGCAACCAATCTCCCCCCTCCCCCCCAAAAAAAGAAATAATCCCCCCAAAAAAAGATATTTTGATAATCATGTTCTACTACATTAGAACATAGTACAGAACCGTACTATGTTCTGTAGTACGTACTAACCGTACTAACATAGTAACAGAACCGAGGCTCTGGAACTCCCTCCCCCCACACATAAAACAGTCAGACACCATTACAACCTTCAAGTCACAACTCAAAACTCACCTGTTCAAACTCGCACACAACGTCTAACTGATCACTGTTTTGATTATTTTTATTTATTATTTATTTATTTTTGTCTTGTTTTTGTTTTATTTATTTCTTATTGCTTATGTTTATTTATTATTTTATTTTTTTTCCACAATGTCTTGTTTTTTAAAAAATGTATGATGACTATATGCTCTGTAAGGTGACCTTGGGTGTCTTGAAAGGCGCCTCTAAATTAAATTTATTATTATTATTATTATTACATTGTGATGTTGGTTTGAATTAGATTAATCGTTCAGCCTTGTATGGATGGAAGTCCTTTTCGGGAGATGTATTCACGTGTTCCGTTGTTCCCCAGGCGAGTACGACGCTCTCCCAGAGCAGGCGTTCTACATGGTGGGAGCCATCGAGGAGGTGATCGAGAAGGCAGCGAGATTGGAAAAGGAGCACGGGTCCTAAAGCGCTCGCTCCTGTTTGTACAGTTCTCTATGATGTGTCTGCAGCATCTTGTCCTCAAGAAAAATGTTAAAGTTGTCGAAGGAATAAAGAAACGATATATTGTATCTTTGGTCTTTTTTTAATTTTTATTTTTCCCATATTTAAATGTTTAGTTGCAACGAACAACGATTTTCGTTATTGTTCATCAGTCGCGTCATTGCTGAAGCATCGTTGTTCAACCAAACGTGTTGCGAAGCTGTGCATTTAGCTCTTTTTCCCGGGTGAGTAGGTGGGCGCTGTGGTCTTTGTAGGCTTCAAAGTTCTATGGAATAATCACACACATGCTTTCAAGGCTATACAATATATTTCCTTGATTAAACAGTAAAGTTGTTCTGTTGTAACCAACCTCTCTGGCCTTCTCGTTTTTCTTCACTGCTTCATCGAGAGCACGTTGGAGATTGATAACCTTCACGTTAATGTTGACCGCTTCTGCTTCCTGCTTGAACCTGAAGCAGAGGTGCACACAATAAACGATTGGTTTCTCCATTAAGATTTGTTGGTTATCAAAGACCAATCCTGCAGTACAAGTCGAATACCTGTTCTCTGCTCTGGTCTTCAACTTTTCCACTTCTTCCAACTTAATCTCCAACTGCTGAATTTTCTCTTGCTTTTCCTGCCATATCAAATTTCAGTAAGTGAGGCGCTGCATCACTTTTCACTTTTCTGCCCTTATAAGATTTTTCAACTGGTAAAAAGGACTGGGTGTTCTATAATCATAAGTATAACCCTCATGAATTAAATCAGGTTATTTTCAGGCAAAAGTAATCCTTAATTTAAAAATGCATAATTTCTTCTTTCAGGCTAACATTCAATAATATACATACAGGATATTACTTACGGAACACCTACATTGGAAAGTACTGTATATAGCCTATCTCGTAAACGCCATACCTGCGCTAAAACACTTAATTCACAAATAATTGTGATTAATCTGGGAGGTATCTTTGCTCTTACCGTGGCCATAAAGTCATGTGTATTTGCCTGTTATGACAGTTTGATCCAGATTAAAGCAGCTGCATAAAAATATAAACTGGGCGCTACAGCAGGCGGTGAGCGCTCCCACACACGGCAAACAGTTTTCGGTACGAGACCGCACGTGGAATATATTTCATCCTACCTGTAAGACTTTTCCTCTTTCGACCGACAGATTTATGAAGATGTCTTTTTCTGCACAGAGGCTGTTTATCTTCTGCTTCATTTCGGTCTCGATCAAAGCACGTCCATCTGCTGCCTCTTGTAGCTGGTGCTTCAGATCTGACCAAACAGGATGCAACTTAAAAAAATAATATATTATACAATAATGACCAATGGATATTGAAGTAGTCTATACTCACCTTTACACATATCCTCTGCTGATTTAAGACTGTCCTGGGTGTCATGAAGTCTTTTTAACTGTGCTGCTTCCTGCCATTGTGTAAGGTATTTCTGTTTTAACATCTTTGCCTTCCATCCAGCTTCTTGGTCCCTTAAAATGTTGAAAAGAATGGTATTTTAGTGTGCCCTGCAAATGCTACTCACGGAATATTAGAGAACGTGTTTTTAGAGCTGCAATCACCTTAAGTACTTTTCCATATCTTCGTGTTTCTCTTCATTCAGGTGAATATCTTGTCGCAGTTTACCTATTAGAGTCTCTTGATCAAGTAATTTCTGTGAAAAGAGCGCCTCATTCTCTGACCTTAAAAGTTTGTTTTCCTCTAAAAGCTGGAAGTTGTGTCTTTTATAGTCATCTTTGAACACGACAATCCCTTGATGGTTCACGGCCAGTTCGTTAAACCTCTTCTCCAACAGCCTTACCCTCGCCCTCTCCGAGTCCAGCTCTTTCTGACCAGCTGCCCCTCGAGCCTCCAGCTCCTCGTTGACCTTCTGCAGCGCCTGGCAGCGGAGACGCGCCTGGTCGGACCTCTGCTTTAACACCCCAATCAGCCCGGACTGCTCCTCCACCCGGGCCTGCAGCAGCCCCACCTCGGACTGCTCCTCCACCCGGGACCGAAGAGGCCCCAGCTCGGTCTGGTCCTTCACCCGGGACCGCAGCGGCCCCATATCGGTCTGCCCATCTACCAGGGACCGCAGCGTCACCACTTCGGTCTGGTCCTTCTCCCGGGCCCACAGCGGCCCCAACTCGGTCTGGTCCTCCGGTGAAGTTCTCCCCAAACACTTGTGCATATCATCCATGTTCTGTGTAAGACATATTGTGTAAGCAATCAATGGTAAAACAAAATGTAAGATAATATATTTTTCCAGGGTATCGTTGCAATCTAACATGGTTGCTGCGATTTAATGAGGCAAGATAGGAAAAATCAAACACAATTCATTATTTATTCAGAGACACATTTTCCCACTTTCTTAGAAAAACTGAAAGGAAACGGTGTTTAATTTCTCAGCAATATTGTAAATAAACTAGTAAAAAAAACTTAAATTTTGTTGTGCACAGCAGTAGCCTACCTGAGCCTCGTTGGTGCTCCTGATCATCTGTATGAGATCTTTCGGGTTTCTGTGCGGGGAGACCATACTCAAAGTACCGCAGTGAAGACCACAAGAAGATCTCAGACTTCAAGGTCGCATTCGGATACAAGAAAGTTTCAGTTGCTGCTGAACTGCGGCGTTGCCCATGGCAACCGGACCCCGTACGGTCACGTCCGCGGTGTGACCTGTAGGTGTCGTCGGTCCGTATGGAGGTGGGTGCTGGACGCCGTAGCTCCACACGGTCGCGCTGTCGTGCTTCTCATCGGGCGAGTTCACCACGCGGTCCTCCATCGTGTCTACTTCGACAACAAGTAGGCTAATTATAACGAGGACTTTTTACACGCACTTTACTTTGGAAAGCTTTCAATACATACACGTTGTGGACTTTTCTTTTTGAAGTTTTTAGTTTAAATTAATTATATTAATAGTTTAATAATATTTCTTTGGCTCAATATTTACTTTATAACCAATTTCTAATTGTCTTCCATGTCTTTCGTGCATAGTTTAGGCCTGTTATTACGAAATATGAACCTAGACAATCAGTGATGACGAGTCAGCCGAATTAAAGCACGAATTATCAACAACTCAGGGAGGAACAGAGTCACGCGCAGCCGGGGCTATAGCATTATGCAGATTCCTGGGCCTAAGTACGGGATTTATCCTGAGGGCCAGGATGGGGGTGGGTGGGGATGTGGAGGCCGTCTTGGACTTTGTCCACGCCCCTTTTCATCAACTCCTAGCCGGACAAGAAAGCGAGAGGAAGGCACCCGCATCCCAGTCCCAAGAGCTCTTCCATCTGCTCGGCTTCAGGCGGAGCTGGAAGGCACAGCCGGGACACAATGTGGAGAACACTACTCATACAACTCTCTATCGGCCTGCTGTTTTGTGTATCTAAGTGCCATTCCCAAGGTGAGTTCATTTCATTCATTTATTGTTGTTTGATGGTGTGTTTAGGTGGTGCAGTAACAGGTGGATTTTACACTTCTGTTTAGCTTCATCCAGTGACTCGCATTCCACTTGCTGCTCATCACTTGTTGCTCAAAGCCAAATTGAAAAAACACCGGCTGATTCTGGGCGACCGACCTTCAATATAACTGAACTTCATATTCATTTACATTCATTTGATGTTTCTTAGCCTTCCGCGGGATTCATTAAGGAATTCCAATTCAATTTATGTTTAATAGTAATTATGTATCTTCTTATATCTGAATGACCCGTCAATTAGATCTGAGTCACAGAAGACTTATTAGTTAGTAAACAAAAAACAATATTGATTAGGGATCGAAGTGTCTTAGCGAAGTGTGTGTGTGTGTGTGTGTGTGTGTGTGTGTGTGTGTGTGTGTGTGTGTGTGTGTGTGTGTGTGTGTGTGTGTGTGTGTGGTGTGTGTGTCTGTGTCTGTGTCTGTGTGTGTGTGTGTGTGTGTGTGTGTGTGTGTGTGTGTGTGTGTGTGTGTGTGTGTGTGTGTGTGTGTGCGCGCGCGCGCGCGCGTGTTGTGTGTGTATGCGTGCGCCTGCGTGCATGTGTGTGTTTGTGTGTGTGTAAAAGGTTAGCGCGAGGCAGATTGGAAGTTCTCTCGGAGAACTTTTTCCTGAGCTTTACTGTTGCTAGGTAACAGAAGAGAGCATGTGACTAACTGAGCACTGAAAGCTCTGCTGCTGGTACAAACCTCGTTCAGAGGAATGCTCTTATCAGGGTGCAAATCACCCGCGGTGATGAGCCCTACATTATTATTCATCGAGAGAGATTTTATTTACACTTTATAGGAGAGACATGGGAACTGGTGTTATTTTTGTCAGCCGTTTGTCAGGTCTGCTACAGTTGTAGCCTGCCTCGTTCCTGTGTCTCCAAATGTAATCTGCTTTCTTTTTGCTCAACCCTTTAGTATGTAAGCTCCTTACCGTGAATCAAGCAACTAATTACACTGCAGCTGCCGTGGAAAGCACCGGTTTCTACCTAAGCAACAGCTCTGACCTGAAGGGAAAGAATAGGCTATATATCTGTTGACAGAACCAACCCACTTGCAACTTTGTTAACCGGTGTATTTTAGCAGACTCAAGTAGCCTATCTATCAAAACAATCAAAACTAATAAAGAAAACATATGAAAAAGTTACTTTTTTTCAGTACTTTGTGTTTTATTTAACCTAATATAGGCTACCCTACACACAGTGTGGAGAAGTTGGAGATTTTAATATTCCAACACCTCATCAACCTCATTGTTATTCATGCAGATCACTCTGGGTTGTTTGTTATTGTTATTAACTAGTGCTGTCAGTTAAACGTGTTATTTACGGCGTTAATGCAAACCAATTTTAACAGCGTTAATTTTTTTATCGCACGATTAACGCATTTATTTTTATTTTTTATTCTTTGGCTCAAAACAAAGAAGCAGCTCCTGGCTGCTATGTTCAAGGCAGTATGTTTGTATGTTCATTGTTTAATTGCACTATAGGCTGAGTCCTAGTTTACCTTTGCACTTTGTAATTTTTTTTTGTATCGTCCTGTTTTGATCAGTATATGCCAATGTTGTTATCAATAAAAAAACATTTGCACAAGGCAAGCCGATGCACTTCTCCATGATGATAAGAGCATTAAAATAAGAAAAATCAATGGGACAAAGAAATCAAGGGATGTTTAGCATAGAAGAAAATGTGCGATTAATCGCGATTACTCGCGATTAATCGTGAGTTAACTATTACATTGATGCGATTAATCACGATTAAATATTTTAATCGCTTGTCAGCACTATTATTAACAAGTTACTATAATGACCAATTATCGGGCAAAAATCAAAGTGCAGATGCCCTGATCCAAACCCATTATTAAGAAGTGCTGCCGTGACAGAATACTGCGGGTGTAGTTAATAAACAGTGTTAGCAGCACGGGGAACATGGTTTTGGGGGAGTGTGGCCCTGTCGGCTTATTTAGGACCTAATCAGCCGATTAACCACCGGTTGGTGATTGATTAATAAGATGTTGATGCCAAGACTTGGAGGAGAGAATTTCACCTCTGCTGTTAATGCGACCGGTGCTTCTGTGCATCCTCTGAACGAGCACAGTCTTCTGTTTTACAGAAGTTCTTGCCCCTTCTCAATGAGCAGTTTTTCCTCACGATGGCTGTGTGTCAACTTTAAAGAATGGGCATCTGCCATTCTTTAAAGTTGACCGGTGAGTTCAAAGCCAGCTAGAAGATGAAGAAGTGTCTTTTAAATGTTGTGGAGTGAAACATTTTACGACAACTCAACACTCACTGAAGTACTGGATAAATAACACACACAGTACTCTTATAAATGTAAGCCTACTTGAGGAATCATGAACAACCAACTCATGGTAATATGCTTTCGGCCTAGCTTATCTTATATATCACTTTCAGAGAATTACAATCAACAGCAAACTTTAAGTCGTGAACAATAACATACTGTAATATATGTTGTTACACTTAAAATCAAGTGAAAAATCGAATCAAGTAACCCAAAAAATGTAATTTAGTAGTTAGTTATTGTCTGTGTTTATTCACCAAATATTGGAAGAATTATTTTTTTACTTTCAACACATATTTTCCCCATGTGGTTGGACTGCAGGCTGCAGATTGAACATTGCGTGAGGAATCACTCACCTTTTGTCCACTATTTGGGTCAGAGCTTTCTTAACTTCAACACTGAGGATGTCACATGGCGTGCCTGCATCGGCAAGAAAATAACTAAACATGGCAGCGTGCGCCCTGACTGGACTAATATCATAGGAAGAGCCCACCTAGAGAAAAAGACCATGCTGATCACTGACCCCAGACATGCTTGGTTCGTCCCATGACCCTTCTTGATATATTTCTGCTGTTCTGTGTGCTTCTGCCCCATAATTATTACGCGGAGAATCTGCAACTCTCCTGAAATTAAATACTTAGTCAACACAGTCTTACGCCGGAAACATTGAACCCAGAAAAACCCTGACATAGAAGTTATTAATTGTATTAATATATGACACATGAACTGCATGTTGACAACATGTTGACAACTTACACTGTGCATTATTACGAAATAAACAAATCGTCCTTTTCTTCGTTAAATCGTGTTGTCCTCCATTAGGAACACGGTGCCAACATGGGACTGCGCCACCTCCCACATGCTAAGGGAAAGGCCTTTCCAGTATAGGACCCTAAAGCCTGCATTAGAAAGGAGGGAGCACAAGTGAGCACACTTGGCAGAAAAAAAACAAAAAAGAAAAACTTTTCTCTTTTTTTTTTCCCGCGCCTCTCCGGGTCTAGGTTCCAGTCTCAGTGACACAGGGGATGGAGCGCTGCCACTGTGTGCAGTGTGCACTGTTTTAGTATCCACGGAAACATTAGGCAGCTGAATGGCCTCCTTAATTGCCGTAGGCGAGCTCCATTCATTCAGCAGACCTGTATAGTTGTTAAAACATTTATCAAAATTTTACTGATGAGTGCTCTTTACAAGAATACATGTCTCCATAGACCCCCCCCCCCCCCCCACCCCACTCACCGTCCCGCCGTGCTTCCCCCTTTAACGCGCTTGTGCCTCTGCCAAAATAACCCCCATTCGGTTTTGTTTGTCTCCCTCCCGTGTGCAGCGGTAAGAGGCAAAGTCAGCTGTTTGGCAATTGACTGCGTTCCGTCGCGTCGATTTCCATATGAAACGGCCAGCAGCACTCCGCTCCGACGGCGCAGACAGGCTCGGCGCTCCCCGCTGCCAGCGGCCGCCTTCTGGACCGCTCAGTCAAAGAGAATGCGACGGGCAGCACCAAAACAAGGCGGTTAATTAATGACAGCCAGAGCACGTTCCCCAAGGGCCCCCAAGGGCCCCCAAGGGCCCCCAAGGGCCCCCAAGGGCCCCCGAGTGATTTCTGTGTGTGGGCGACGAGGAACAGAGCTGTTCTGGGGCCGTCCGTCCGCAGAGTTTTCTTTTTTTTTTGGCGTAGTACACCAATGTTTGCGGAGGCTTATGCCCTCCTCAGACTGGAAGTAGCCTACTGTATCCTCTTACTGCATATGTTCTATCTGGCTTTTATTTCCCTAAGGGACCGGGGGGAAACTTCTAGTTATGAGGTAACAACCCAGCTGGCAGCTCTTTTGTGGCATTGTAGTTTCCCCGTGGGGTGCTGAGCGGTGAGAAGCTTCTTTCTAATGAAAATTCCTCGGGTGCTCCTCTTTGTTAGTCGGTAATAGGGTGTCCTTATCTCGCCCGGATAGCGTGGGCTTCTGTCCTGCTGTGGGTTTAAGTTGGCTAATTAGAAAGGACGCGGGCAAGCAAACAGGCAAAGGGAAAAAACGGCAAAACAACAATAACAACACAAAGACAGCAGCGACAAAAGGCACCAGTGCTAAGACGTCTTAATCTTAATGGCAGGCTTGTGTTTTTAAAGGCCTAAATCCACTAATACTAACTACCTTTTCTGGTATGGATTGAGAGCGAGTCAAATCCGGCCTTTGTCCCGAGGTGGGACAGGCATTTACACAAAGTCACAGAATGGATAAAGTGTTTCAAGCGCCGACGGAACACAAGGTGGTTCTGTTGAAGGTTCCCCCTCCGGGTGGCTGTCACCACGGCTGGCACGACTCGGTGGTCTCTGGTTAAGGGTGGTATTTGCTTCTGAGTTCTTCAGTTTCATGTGGTCACCCTGTGTGAATTCTGAATTAATAACCGTTTGTTCATATGAATTTAATCTGTTCATTAGACTAGTTAAAGCACGTTTAAAAAAAGAAGAGGGCAGATAATATCGCAATTTTCACAATCTTGCTACGTTGTGAATCTATTAAATTTCCTCCAAGCAATGTGGGCTATTTTGTTTGTCACTGTATAGTCTTTCTTCTTGCCAGTTTTGAACGAAATTTGTTGAAATAAAACGTCAATGTAAATCTAAATTAATTAATTAATTCTCGTTTTAATTAAAAGTTTGGATGCTCAGATTACACAAAGATAACTTTAAATAGGAAGAATTCCGCTTGCTGAACCGTCCTTATTGCTGCTTGTGAACACGAACACCCCGTCCTTTTCCTGTAGACCCCATGTGTCCCCAATCTGTCCCCTGGGTTAGACCCAATGTCTTCCCCAAGGGCCCCCACTGCTCCACCGTTCCTTCACTGTAGACCCCAAGGGCCAGCACTGTGTCCCCCAAGTGTCCACACTGCTCCAGCCTTCCTTCGCTGTGTCCCCCATGCGTCCCATGAGTGGGTCCCTGTGTGTCCCCCGTTGGTCCTCACGACCACGCTACAGATGAGGCTAAAACCATTCGGTGGATCGCCTTGAAAACAAAGGCTCCCTTTGAGCTGACAGGGAGCAATTTAATCATTAGTAAGCCGAGCAGGAGAAAAAGGTTTGCCTCCCAGATAGCTGCCGAACGAGTTAAATCCGATGCCCGGTTTGGCAGCGGCGGTGTGGGGAGAGGTGCTGTTCTGCTTTGGCTGATTCAGCCGATGCACGGCCTCGAGTGTGAACCTGGCTGCCAGGCTTTTAGCGCAGCGGCGTAGGCACTGACCCTGACGTGGTCGTAAGCCATCTCGGTACATGACATTACATAAAGCAAATGATTCACTTCTGACTCGGCCCGCTCACTTCTCACTAACACGTCATTCATCAAGGGCTAAGATTACCCCAGGGATCTGTTCCTAGGTCTGGGGTCTTTGCTCTCTTTATTCTTTAGTCTTTAGTCATTCAGTTTTCAGGAGTTGTCTTTTATGCATCGATCAGCCATGACCTTGTGTTAAACAAGGGTTTGAATACTGTATTTGAATACTGTATACCTTATTTCTACTACACTATATTTATAATGTGAAATCCGATAAAAATGTCTTCATTTTCAGTTTTTAAATGGAAATGCTGAAATACCGGTTATTTTATCCAACTTCAAAAATAAATAAATATATTTGAATATAAAGTCAGAATACGGAGTGTGAATACGGTACCACTGTATTGTCTTTGCGGATTCGCCTTCTTAAAATCGGGAGACCACTGAGTTGATGTGTTTGCTGTGTTTGATAGTAAGCTGTTTATTTTCCCTGTGGAGAAAGCTTAAGTGTGTGAGTGTGTGTGTGCACGTCTGTGTGTGTGTGTGTGTGTGTGTGTGTGAGTGTGGGGGGGGGGTTAATGGATAAGACAAGGAAGAGATAGACCACCGACCCCTAGCATGCCTGCACCACCAACCACCATCACCTTGCGTCTCCCCTCGGTGAAGTATTTGGGTTGAAAGGGCTGCGGTACCACCCAGTACCACGATTTACTTCAATTACTTTTCTGACCAGGACCAGCGTGTGCCATGAATCAGTCTGTCAGAGAGAGGCCGTCAGATTTTTGCACATTCCAAGTCGGACAGGCTCTGACGGAGCACTCTGTCACTGAACTATGCCTCCCTCTCCGCACCCGCCACACCACCTCACCCCCGGTCGATCTCCAGCCTCCACCAACACCACCACCACCACCACCACCACCCGCCGCCCCAATCACCTCCACCATAACCACCATCACCAACATCCAAACCAACTCCTACACCACCACCCCAACTGCCCCAATCCCCTCCAGCACCACCAACACCACCTCTCTCACCACCAGCACCTCCATCTCCACCACCACCCAAATAACCTCTTTGACCACCACCACCACCACCACCTTCACCTTCACCTCCACCACCACCACCACCACCACCACCACCACCACCAACACCACCAACACCACCCCCAACCCCTTCCCGACCACCACCACCACCACCACCAGCCCTCCTCGTAGAAGTTCAGGAAAGCCAGAAGGGGGGGTTCCTTATCTGAACGTGTGCCGCTCCAGTGTGAACATCAAAGCCGCCCTGGGATGAGTGCGGGGGGTGGAGGGGGTGTGTGTGCAGGGGAGTGGGTTGTGTAACTGTCAGAGGGGGGGCCGGCTGGCACGCGCGTCTCCGCGGCGCGTCGATGCTGTGAGCAGCACGCCTCATCAAGGCGACCCGTGTGCGTCAGAGCAACCGCGAGATCCTCTTGGGGCAAGACGTCATCAAAACACTGCTGTTTGGCGATTGCACAACTCATGCTGTGGTTGTTGTTGTCTGCAATGCGGACGTAGATATGTCAATAACAGGTTGACCCCATCCACGTACTTTAAACCTTGACTCCCGTTTCTTTTTTAGATCCCGGTGTGTCTAGGCTTCTGTTTTTAAGTTGGTTTTAAAAATGGATTTCAAAGTTAGCACAGCTCAAAAGTGTGTGGCCGGGGGGGTGAGACCTGAACGCTGTCCTGTCGCCGGTCGTTCTGATTGCGGTGTGTTGTTGTGGTCGTGCAGGATGCGAGCTGGGCCAGTACCGCTGCGGGACGGGGCGCTGCATCCCGGGCGACTGGCACTGCGACGGGACGTCGGACTGCGTGGACGACTCGGACGAGCAGGACTGCCGTGAGTCTACCGGTCGAACGCACAAATGCACTGGGATGCGTTGATTCTGTCCTTCACGTTCGTTCCCACCATTTATAAATGATTGCATTGCATGTGATTCATAATATTTTATTTAAATATAATACTAGGGAAAAATAATATAAAATATGCCTAATGTAGAGACGGATTTGTGACAAAAATTTTAAGCAAACAAAATATTAAATTGCACTAAAACAGTTCTACCCTGCTTTGGTCAACATGGGATTGAATATCGGACGCGACCATCTGGATATGGACATTACACCTGAACCGGGAGCCAACGTGCGACCCGCTGAATGACCTTGCGACCCGCTGAATGACCTTGCGACCCGCTGCGGTCTCTGCTCCCACAGCTCAGGTGACCTGCGCCCAGAGCCACTTCAAGTGTCTGAGCGACGGCGAGTGCGTCCCGGACGTGTGGGTGTGTGACGACGAGGAGGACTGCGAGGACGGCTCGGACGAGCGACAACACTGCCGTGAGTGTGCCCCCCCCCCCCACCCCCCCCCCCCCCGCGGGGCAGTTAACGTGTTGTAGATGTTGTAACCGTTGACGATTGACTTGTGGTGATGCGTGAGCAGGAAGTGGTAGCAGTAAGAGGTTGGTGGGTGCAGTAAGGCACACACTATCCACCTCAGAGACTTTCATAATGCATGAACTCCCTCATTTCTGTTTAAGAAATGGAATTATATTCAACAGCCCCTAAAAACTCAACATCCACCATCAAGTTTTGCTTCAAGAGGGGGGGGGGGGGGGGGAAAGGTTCTGGGTTCGATTCCCTAGCTTCAACAGCTTACCCAGAGGGCCAGTCCCGGCCTCCTGCTCCATAACAAGGCGTCTCTGAACTCAGCATAAGTCGCGAGTGCTCGACAGTAAACAGCAGGTCCCGTGTGGCTCTCTCTCCGTCTCCAGCCGAGCGGACGTGCACCAGTGGACAGTTTAGGTGCGGCAACGGAGCGTGTGTCCCCAATGAATACCGCTGCGACTTGCTGCCGGACTGCTCAGACGGATCGGACGAAAGAGGATGCCGTGAGTTCTCCTCCTTTGCTTTTCTCTTTCTCTCTCTTGCTCTCTCGCTCCCCCTCTCGCTCTCTCTCTCTCTCGCTCCGTCTGTCTCACTCTCTCTTCTCACTCCCTTTCTCTCTTTCGGTTGCTCTTGCTCTCTCTCCCCCTCCCTTTCTCTCCCTCCCTCTCTCTCTTACCCCCCTCCCAATCACTCTCTCTCTCTCTCTCTCCTCTCTCTCTCTCTCTTGCTTCCTCTCTCTCTCCCCCCTCTATGTCTCTCTCGCTGCCCCTCTCTCTCCTCTGGCATTTTAATCAATTTGTTAAGATTAAGAGGCTCGCTGACTGACAGAACGGGCCACAATATACTTCTTGTTGTCAGAGGTTGATTGCAGATTCCTTTGTGGATTAGTCCAGCTGAGGTTCAGCTGCTATTTGGTTATTGTGCGGACATGGTGGCTGCACAACTGAGTACACTACGGTAATCTCACAATTTCATAAAGAATGCTGTGGCTGTTACTGGTGTTAATGGTAAACGTCCCTTATCCTCCGCATTAGCTTGGCACATGTTCTGGGATGTTACCACTAAGAATGACCCTTTGTGCCGTTCTTTGCCAGGGTCTTAGCTATGATATTGCACAGTTTCCTGTTCTAAACTAATGACCCACAGCTCACAGAAATGCCAGTCATGTAGATATGTATGAAATATTCGGTTACCCACTGTTTCACGTGAAGGAGCAGACCCTGAACGCTAATGCTCCTATTAGCGAGGTGGAGTGTAGTTTGAACCGGCAAACGGCCGGGTTGATCTAATGGTTATGGGGTGATGGTCACCCAGCCAGAAGGTTATGGTTTCAATCTCCATAGTCTACTCTACAATCTATCTCGGGAATATGTGAAGAAATAATAATATCTCTATATATCTCTATATATTTCTCTCTATATATCTCTATATATTTCTCTCTCTCTCTCTCTCCCTCTCTCTCTCTCTCTCTCTCTCTCTCTCTCTCTCTCTCTCTCTATGACAAGAATAACAACATCACAAGAAGAACAGCATCAAAGCAAGGAGAATAAAAAAAATAGTTTTTTGATCGACAATTTGACAAAGTAATATCTGTAACATGTCACGAAACAACGTAGAACGGAAACAGATATCCCTCCAACAGAAGTCTGATGGAGCGCTGAACCCCTGTATCTGATAGTCCGGCCCTCTCTCTCTAACCAACAGCGAATATTTAAAGCAACGCATTTGAGAACCAAGTGGATCGAGGTCACTGTATGTTGAGTCAGCGTCTGCTAACACTCCCCACTCACTGCTCTGTGTTCCAGATTACCCGCAGTGCACGGAGCTGAGGTGCGCTAACGGAGCGTGCTACAACCGCACCCAGCGCTGTAACCAGGTGGCCGACTGCCGGGACGGCTCTGACGAGGCCAATTGCAGTAAGAGGACACAGCGGACAAACCTCTGCCACAAACACTTCCACAAGCCCCCAAGGCCGGGTTGCTCCTCGGCTACAATGTTCCCCATAGTGTGGTGCATTTTTTCGGGGAATGATGGTTCCCTCTGTCCTCCTGTCACTTTGTAGCGCAGCACTGCAGCACCGGACAGTTTGCCTGTCGCAACGAAGAGTGCGTGCCGCAGAGATACGTCTGCGACCACGACGACGACTGTGGGGACAGGAGTGACGAGCAGAACTGCAGTATGTAACGTTTCTCTGCCCCCCCTCGCCCTCCGTTCCGTTCCTCTCCTCTGTTGTCCTCCCCTCTCCTACATCTCCTCTCCTCTTCCCTTCTCTCCTCTCCCCTGTCTCCTCTTTCTTTCCCTTCACTCCCCTTTGCTACTTTGGTCCTCTCCCCACCTCTCGTCTCCGCTCCTCTCCTCTCCACTTCCCTCCCCCGCTCCTCTCCTCTCGTCCTCTCCCCTCCCCCCTCTCCCTACCTCTCTTTCCCTATTCTCTCCCCCCTCCTCTCCCTTCCCCTTTCCCCTCCTCTCCCTCCCCTCTTTTCCTCTCCCCTCCTCTCCCCCTCCTCTCCCCCACTTTGTCCAGTTCTCTCATTCTGATCCCTGTTGATCTCTGTCTCGGATACCGTGGCTGCTGTTGCGAGAGGCACTCTAAACTCTGGAAGTCCTCTCCTTTGCCTCTCCCCTTGGCAGCGTACCCCACCTGCAGAGGGAGCTACTTCAGCTGCCCCAGCGGCCGCTGTATCCACCAGGTGTGGCTATGTGACGGGGAGGACGACTGCGAAGACAACGCCGACGAGAGAGGCTGTGGTACGACTTCGACTTCGAAACACTTCAATTGCAAACACACTCTAGGCGTTCGGTGTTCCGAGGCTTTTAAACGCAGCGGGACCCAGAAACACAGGATCTGTTCCCCTCAGATTTCTTCCGGCACGGGCAGTGTTGTTACGATTTCCCGCCCAAGCTGGCAACGCTGCAGCCAGGGTTGCCGGATTGGGCAGGGAAATCGGGGCCCAATCTGGCAACGCTGCCGGCAGGGTCGCCGGTT